>NC_090174.1:61764676-61789676 GCF_024679245.1 Pseudorasbora parva | reverse complement strand
ACTCGCGGGAGATTAGATTTGCTGCCGCTAGGGTGCGTCTAGATTTCTAGGCTAGTGAAGAGTGGCATTATTAAAAATTATAAATGAATGCGTTGAAGAAAAAACGGGCAAGGCTGATTTTTCTTACCTGTTAGAATTAGTGCAAAAGATTCTTAATAGTGTCTAGAAATGAGCACAAAATGTATATATATATATATATATATATATATATATATATATATATGTTAGGGCTGGGACTCGATTAAAAAAATAATCTAATTAATTAATTGTCTTTCCTGTAGCTCAATGGGTAGAGCATGGCGCTAGCAACGCCAAGGTCATGGGTTCGATTCCCAGGGAAAGCAAGACTTGACAAAAATGTAAAATGTGTACCTTGAATACAATGTAAGTCGCTTTGGATAAAAGCGTCTGCCAAATGCATAAATGTAAATGTAAATGTAATTAGAGGCTTTGTAATTAATTAATCGAAATTAATCGCATTTTATTTGCATATAAATATTTGACCTGAGAACAATGAGAAGTAATTTTTTGCATGGATTTTAGTATACCATTGAATAATGACTGAATACATAAGCTTAATTAACAAAATATTGTTTATTTATTTCAGTCCAGCAGACCAGCGCAATGTTTGCCATTAAGTGTAGCAAAAGCAAATGTGTGATATTTGAGGCTTGATGTGCTGCGGTGAATTCCTTGTTGAATAGCTTGCACACAATGCTCTTGTCGACGCTTCCATCCTTTGGTTTCCCATCCACGGGGCGGAGCAAAGCGGTCTCATCAGCTTCTTCGCTCATGTTCACTTTGGTTTGTTGTTGTCGTGACTCCGGAGCGCTAGTTGGTGTTCCAGTATAATCGGTCCGTCGAAACTCATTCATTGAAAAACGTTCCGCGGTGCAAAAATAAGTGTGGTTAAAATTGTTATTTATTTTTTGCGTAATTAATCTTAATTAGTCCCGGCCCTTATATATATATATATATATATATATATATATATATATATATATATATATATATATATATATATATATATATATATATAATATAAACTGGCCTGACCTCTGAGAATGTTTTCTCTGTCCATGCAATGTTCTCACCAAAATCGGGTTAAATCGCTCGTACATGATGGGTGTTGTGTGTGTTGTTTGTCACAGATTATCTTGTAAAGAACACACCATAAGCGAGAAGAGAAAGCAGGTGATCTCAATACGTTTTCCAGCGTTTGAATTATTTATTTATTTGCTCTAAAATACCTTAAATGATGGTGTTTTCAACATGCAAGAAGAAAAATACATATAATAGCAGCAATCTACATACACTACCGTATTTAATTAATCGATGTATTAAATTATTCAAAAGTGACAGTAAATGCTTTTATAATATCAAAAAAGATTTCTTTTTCAGATAAATGATCATTTGACCTTTCTATTCATCAAATAATAATGTAAAAAAAAGTGTCACAGTTTCCACTAAGATATGATTTTTTCAATGTTTTCAACACTGATAATAATCATAAATGTGTGTTGATCATCAGATCCTCCTATGAGAATGATTAGTGAAGGATCATGTGACACTGAAGACTGGAGGAATGATGATAAATTCAGCTTTGATCACAGGAATACATTACACTTTGCTAAATAGTCATATAAAAAGATCATTTACATGGGAATAATATTTCACATTTTTACTGTATTTTTGATTTACAACAAAAATCTTCCCTCAAACTTCTTAGCAGGTGTATATTTTAACTAAACCATTTTAAAATGCCTATCAGTGACTTTTTTGAGTAATAATTCATTTTTATATATATTTCGATCATTTCTATTGTGAATGGATCTGAAATTAGAATTGATTCACTGAATTGGACAGTTTGAACTGATTCACAGAAATGAATCAAATCAATTATAATGCCATTTCTGCTGCTGATGTTAATATAGAGACATCAGGTTTGCAAGACTTAAGGAAAATTAATGTTCCCAAACCCCAATCATATGTACTAATGCAATATTAACAGTGTTGCCTCATTGTTTAGAAAGACTCCTAGTGCTGTGTATTAGAAGAGTGTATTGGATTATTCAGCTCATTTGGCTGTAAAATAATGTGACCAAAAAGGGATTTAGTATTTTCATTGGCCAAGGACCGCCCAGAGGCGTCTGATTGACATCGAAAGCAACCAATCAGAGTCCGTTTTTTTCATCGCCATGTTTAGGGGCATGACATATAAAGCCAATTTATATAACAGACACAAGTTGATCCTGATAAGTGCTTATTGTCACAGTTATAATCGCAACTGCTTTCTTTTTACATGAGTGGGTTTAGCTTCACGGTGGCTTTGTTTCATCTTGGACATCTGGAAATCGGTAGAATTAATTCAACCAACCAATCAGATGACGACTTCGAAACTCCTAAAGTGTTTCCAATTTTATGTGGATACTCTAGATACACTCACCAAAATTATATGTTTGAATTACTTAACTTTATGTCAACTGGTTCCACGTAACTGGGTTATGTTGAATTGAATTAACATTATTTATTTCAGTAAACTTAAGTTTTTTTTACGAGTTAATTTAATGCCATTTAGTTGAATCAGATTAACATTCTTAATTTTGACCATAACTATTAAAAAGGGCAAATAAAATATAAAAATAACCAGAAACGCGAGAATGATTTTTTGATGTTTTTATTATATTCAATGTAAACAGCGACTGATGAGTGTATCTCAGCCTCTGGTACGTTAGTCGCGTTGAGGCTCGCGCTGCCGGTCTCTTTGTGAGAGACATTCGTGGAAAAATCAAAACAATTGAGCAGCGATATAAACTCACAGAAGAAACATACTGGGGTCAAACTGAGCTTTCTGTAGTTGTTGATATTTATGATTTATGATATTGTTAATAACACAAGTCGACTTTGCAATCGTGAATTGTGTAGCATGAGAAGCCTAGTTCCATAAACAAGTAGCCTAATTAATATTAAGTTACTTACATTTTAGATCCAAACAACCTTTTGTTGTTCCATTTCACCCATGATTTCACCGACGGAAATAGTTCCAGAGGAAAGCAACACTCAGCGCAGTGTTTTGATACTGAATGATTCAGTGTTTTGAATGATTCATTTGAATGAACGACTCGATGACTCGCTCATGAAGACGATCACTTGCTGCCCCCTATTGGCGGTTATGTTTAAAAGTATGATTGCATGCTTTATTGAGAACATCAATCTTATAACATTATTTATTGCAGCTGTATTTTTTGCAGTTTAAATTATTTAATTTGATTGGTAACAGCCTATAGTGTCTTTACTATTATAACTGAATTTATGGTCCCACTTTATATTAAGTGGCCCTAATACCTGTGCACTTACATGGTAACTACATGTGTACATAGTATGTAACTACAGTGTAAGTACACATTGGTACATAGTATCTACAGGTGTAATATTTGTGTACTTACACATATGTAACAACTCACGGAATGGTATGCGTAAGTACAAATGTGTAACAGTACACTGGTAACAACACTTTTTTTACTTCAGTAAGTACACATGTAACAGGAATTATGTAACTACATGTTGTAACAACAATATGTATTTAATCAAGTTGTTCCAATTCCAAATGAAATTCAATACTGCAGTTACCAGTTTGGAATACACTGAACCTATATGTAAACCAGGATGATTCCTATATTTATACCATGTATTTATGACTGGCAGGACTAATGTTGAATTACAGTGTACTTACATGGTAACTCCTCAGCAACGGTAAACAATATAAAGTCTACAAAGGTCAGTCTTACCTTATTATTTAAAACACTGTATTTACAGTGTACTTACATGGTAACTCCTGAGGAACTGTCCACTTAATATAAAGTGTAAAACGTTCATAATTACTGTGTAATATGCAAAACCCAAACCTCTGTGAAACACTGTATTAACAGTGTACTTACATGGTAACTCCTGAGGAACTGTCCACTTAATATAAAGCGTAAAACATTCATAATTACTGTGTAATATGCAAAACCCAAACCTCTGTGAAACACTGTATTTACAGTGTACTTACATGGTAACTCCTGAGGAACTGTCCACTTAATATAAAGTGTAAAACATTCATAATTACTGTGTAATATGCAAAACCCAAACCTCTGTGAAACACTGTATTTACAGTGTACTTACATGGTAACTCCTTAGAATCTGTCCACTTAATATAAAGTGTAAAACATTCATAATTACTGTGTAATATGCAAAACCCAAACCTCTGTGAAACACTGTATTAACAGTGTACTTACATGGTAACTCCTGAGGAACTGTCCACTTAATATAAAGTGTAAAACGTTCATAATTACTGTGTAATATGCAAAACCCAAACCTCTGTGAAACACTGTATTAACAGTGTACTTACATGGTAACTCCTGAGGAACTGTCCACTTAATATAAAGTGTAAAACGTTCATAATTACTGTGTAATATGCAAAACCCAAACCTCTGTGAAACACTGTATTTACAGTGTACTTACATGGTAACTCCTTAGAATCTGTCCACTTAATATAAAGTGTAAAACATTCATAATTACTGTGTAATATGCAAAACCCAAACCTCTGTGAAACACTGTATTAACAGTGTACTTACATGGTAACTCCTGAGGAACTGTCCACTTAATATAAAGTGTAATTGTTAGGGGTCAATGTTGTGTACCATCATTGTTGTTACATGATAATTTCATAGGAACTTCCCACTTACTTAAAAGTAATTTAACAATTTCATGGGTAAAATGTCTAAGTATTAAACATTGATTACTTCTCGGTAAATCAAGTATAGAGGACTGCAAAAAAGAGGGGGGAACATTTAATAAAGATAAACAATGTTTATTAACAAGCATTAAACTCAGGGTTTAACAGATTCTGAAGCAGTGTATAATTCTTGATATTAATTATTGTTCTGAAATGGTTACTGAGGTTAATTTGACAATTTTGATCATGGTTTAAGGAATATCACAGTATGGCACAGTGCACTGGCATGAATTACAAAATGTACCTTAACAATAATATCTAAACGAGATTAAATAAGTGGATTGGAGGTTTTGTTTTTCTATCTCAATTTATATTTTATTGGCAGCAGTTTACGCTCTTTTTTGGATTTTTCTATGTCAGACCTTAGGTCTGCTGTCAGTGACTCCAGGCACCTCTTTGCAAAGTCGCAGAGTTTCTCCTCCTTTACTCTGAATTTTGCGATGCTTCGGAAAAACTCTGGATTAACAAGCTGTATTTCAGCCACAACAGCTGTTAATGCCAGTGTATTTCGGTCAACCCCGACTTTGGTGCATGCCTTACTGATACTCCCTTCTTTCTTGAAGGCGTGAAGAACTTTATTGTACCGCTTCAGTACATCTTCTGGGGTTGTTGCTGTAGAAAGAATAACAAAATTAAAACCAGAAAAAACAAGACTTGCATCAAACTGATCAATTTCCAATTAAAACACACACCACACAAACATATAAAAAAATCTTGGTGTTCTTGAACTGCTAGCATTTTTTACAATTAGTTTCCTATCATACAAATCATGTTCGCATTTCTCAGACATTTTCTAAATATGTTACTGTTCTAACAATATTGGAAATACATCCATACTAGGGGTCAACTGATTTTTTCAGGGACGATATCAGTACCAATTATAGTCAGAGAGATTGATAACTAATAAGTGCAATGTGTTATATGGAGTAAATACACATGAAAGATAGAAAGATGAGATCCGAAAACAGAACATGCGCTTACCACGTGAGCTGTGCTTCGTATTTGACCTGGTAGCTCTCTTGGTCTTCTTTTTATGACCTCTTTTCTTCTTCCGAGGAATGTTGCTACCAGATGACTCTGAAGAGGAGCAAGAACTCAGGGACTCCTCATCAGTGCCACTGGTGCTGCATTCAGTGCTGGAGTCCAAGAGTTTCTTCACTTTCTTGGTTGCCCCTCTGTCTAAGAACACAATAACACATTTAGTGAGACAAAAAGTCAAACAAGCTTAGAAAAGTATTCAGCATTTCATGATTGATGTGGAAGTTAAAAAAAATCCCATTCAGTGATTACTAAATTATTTAATAAAACAGTCAATAGAGCAAAACAGATATCTTTCTTACTTGAGAGTTTTAGGACAGTTTGACGGAGAAAATCTCGTTCCTCTTCAAGTGCCTTTATTGCCTGGGCCATGACAATCAGCTTGTCTTTGTCCTCCAAGGAGGAAGACTCCTCATGTCCTCCTTTATAAACAAAGTAATATCAACAACATATTTTTTATGAAAAAGTAATAGAAAATCAGCGGTATCACAGTTTTCATATATGAAGGCCAGTATCACGGATATTAGTAATTTATACTAATGTTTTGATGAAAACTAAAAAAGTCCAAATTTAAAAAAATTGTCAGGCTTCAAATACATAATAAATGTCATATTTACCTGTACCTTTCCTATCATATACAAGAATTGAATAAGGTTTTAAAAACACTGCACTGCATAAATTAAAAATAGATGAATCTTAGTACGCTACAAGCTTTCTTTAGTCAAGAGCAATGAGTAATTTTCTCTGTTCCCTTTGTTCTTCGGTTAACTTTACTGACAGAGATAAATAGGCTGCTGCCACTAAGACCTGCAACTGCTGACAGGATCTCACGCATTTCATTCTCTCACTACTGTACTCTTTACTCGTTAGATATTATTTATTTAATTTAAAGGGTTAGTTCACCCAAAAATGAAATTTTTGTCTTTAAGGACTCTTCCTAATGTTGTTCCACACCCGTAAGACCTCCGTTCATCTTCGGAACACAGTTTAAGATATTTTATATTTAGTCCGAGAGCGTATGCAAGTGTATGCACACTATACTGTCTATGTCATATGGACTACTATGATGTTTTTATTCCCTTTCTGGACATGGACAGTAAAGTGTGCATACACTTGCATACACTCTCGGACTAAATATAAAATATCTTAAACTATGTTCTGAAGATGAACGGAGGTCTTACAGGTGTGGAACGACATTAGGGAGACGAGTTAATTACATAATTAAACATTTTGGGTGAACTAACCCTTTAAGACTGTTCCTCGACAAAACAAATATTTTGGTATAAATGTGTGTGTTATTGTTCTTTCAAGCGCAATACTGGCGTGCAAGTCTTTTTGAGTGTTGTGTGTGTCAGGATGTTCTTTTTTGTCTTGTCATGCATGAATGGTTAAAACAATTTGCGTGGATAAGAGCACAATCGTATAACTAAAGGATGTACTACAGAAATAACAGATGCTGCGTTAATTGCGTTAAAGCTGGACAAAAATTAAATGGCATGCATTTGAGTTAACTTTGAGAGAACTACATGTCATACATTGTTGACAGAAAAAGTGGACAAGACCTCAGCTAGCAGCCAGCTGCGGTTTCATAAATTTAAAATGCATACAACCTGGGCTGCGTTTCCCAAAAGCATCGTAAGCCTAAGTTGATCGTATAACAATTGCCACCAATGGTCTCTATGATATGAAATTAGGCTTACAATGCTTTTGGGAAACACAACCCTGTTTAGTTCCCAATAGACCCTTTTACAGCCCACGTGATCAAAGAGTTGCGTGCGCATTTTGGCAACGGAAGTGGTGTTGTTCCCTAGTGGTTCTAATGTGTGAGCAACTCCGAAAGTTTATCAAAACCGTTTCCCAGCATCAAAATGTCTGGCTGTTGCGTTTTCGGTTGCACTAATCGCTATTCCACCAATGGGCTTAAGTTTTATAGGATTCCGACAGGATCACGGCCGTTTCAGAAGAACCGGCGGTACCTGTGGCTGCAGGCGAATAATGCATTGATTGGAACGAGGACATAAAAATGCTCGCATAAAAAAAAAATCATTTGTAAAACATTTACTGAACTTGAAACTTAATTATTTATAATAAACCTCCCAACATTGGCTGCCACTGGTGTGTATGTACCCCCAATTTCAGTTGTAATGATTTTATTAATAGTTTAATTGCAAAATAACCATCTGAGAAATGTATGCAAGCAACATGGTTGCTATTAAAGTACTATAGCATTACAAAATTAAACTTTAAACAGAAGTGTGTCGACATACAAACTATACAAATCAATAACAACATAAAATGTAAGGAAAAGGATAAATGTATGTATGTCTGTGTGAAGAATAAGAATAAATGTAGAAAATTGTATTGGACATTCTGTACATGCCCACAGACAACGTATTCATAAGCATCCAGTGATTTATATGCTTGTCTCGGGTGTACACGCTCGGTTTCTCAACTAAATATACGTATATATCCGACCACTGTATATCTGCTAACATCTTCTATCCACTCCACTATAGTACACGGATCTGGTAGCCGAATAACATTTGATAAAATCAACTTTTTAAAATAACTTTATCGGTTTGTGTTGCTTAATCCGCTCACGTAGCTTGACATACTGCTGATTCTCGCCACAGCTTGTTGCCAAAATGCGCGCGCATACGTTGCTACGTCATCATTGTATACAAACAGTAAAAGGGTCTATTAAGTAAATACAAACTCACCTGCTTCTGGAGATGCCACTTCAACAATAGATAAGTCATTATCATCGTCTTTTCCATGGTATTCTTCATCTATTTGCTTGGCCGGATCATCTTGTACAAACATAAAAGGATAATGTTATCGTCTGACAAATGTAGCCAAACTGATGCAATGTTGCATCAGGGACATTCATCAATACTTAAAGGGTTAGTTCACCCAAAAATGAAATTAATTTCATTAATGAATCACCCAAGCGTCGTTCCACACACGTAAGACCTCCGTTCATCATCGAAACACAGTTTAAGAATATTTTAGTCCCATATGCAGTCAATGCCCACTATACTGTCCATGTCTAGAAAGGGAATAAAAACATAATCAAAGTAGTCCATATGTGACATCAGTGGGTTAATTAGATTCTCTTGAAGCATCAAAAATACATTTGGGTCCAAAAATATCAAAAATATGACCGTGTTCCTCCAAAAAGATTCAAACGGTTAATGAATCAGTGAATCGATCAATGATTTGGATCGCGTCAAACTGCCAAATTGCTGAAATCATGTGACATTGGCGACCCGAAACATTGATCGATTCACTGATTCATTAACCGTTTGAATCTTTTTGGAGTAAAACACGGTAGAGAAGACAATGCTTAAAAAAGTCATAGTTTTTGTTATTTTTAGACCCAAATGTATTTTTGATGCTTCAAGAGATTCTAATTAACCCACTGATGTCACATATGGACTACTGTGATGATGTTTTTATTCCCTTTCTGGACATGGACAGTATAGTGTGCATACACTTGCATACGCTCTCGGACTAAATATAAAATATCTTAAACTGTGTGTGAAGATGAACGGAGGTCTTACGGGTGTGGAACGACATTAGGGAGAGGAGTTAATGACAGACATTTCATTTTTAGGTGAACTAACCCTTTAACGTGAAAAGGCTTAGCCTAAAATGGCTCAGTGTTCCAAAACTATAGTCAATGATAATCAATTTTTAATCTATGTATATCTGTGTGGGTGTGTGTGATGTAAGGTTTGCACCATATCTGCCCTAAACTAACAGTGTTGGCGATTACGAAAATATATATTTTTAAAGTTTCTGTAATAGTTAATCTACACCAGGACACAGTAGTGTTTCTAAAGCTTAAATATAATAATTTTACAAACAAATTTGGGATTTAGTGGATTCAAAGACCACACAAAATGTTTTATGAAAAGCAAGTCTTTGGGAACAACTTGAAACTATTTGGAAGTCAATAACAACAGAGGCTGTGGAAAAGTACATACAAATTCCAGGAAGAATGCAAACTGTTATCAAGACCAGGATAGGCCATACAAATCATTACATTTTTTTGGTTATTTTGTGTGATTAAAAAATATTTGTTTCACTTAGTTATTTGCATAAGAAATTACAAGAATATTTTTAGTTTTTAAACCATTTTTTGACAGAATCCAAAAATACATGCTCTTTATTTTGACAGGTGACGGAGGTGTAATACATTTGACAAGCACTGTATAGAGGGCAGTTTTACCTTATTAAAACCTGTGTATCTGCGTTTTTCAAATACTTAAATTACTTTATTCAATCACAATTCTACAAACGGTTACTACCACCATCAACAAAAACAATTTTTACACTGCAAAGGTGGAACATAAGCTGCATCTGACATGATATTTACTGTGTTTATTTACACATAGTGGTTAATGATGCTCATGTACATTTCATAAGATAAATAGCCTGTAAAAAAATTATTCAGTCATTATATTATATAAGTCAATATAGAGGTAAAGCTGCAATATTAAGACAAAATCATTATGGTTGATTATTGCTCTTGAAATTTTAAGGATGATTATTAATTTATTGGTGGAGAAAAAAGCATATCTGACTACAGAAAAAACAAAACAAAGCTAAGAACCGTTAATGAAATTGTTTAGGCCTATTGTTTTTTTTTAAATTAGAAATAAAGACAACATAGAAATATAGTACTAGTAAGTTAGTAGCACTAGCATGAAAACAAAATGGTTATTGAAACTGGGAATATATTAGAAAGCAATCAAAAAACACTGAAGCAGTCCATGACTTCAGTCTAATCCGAGTTAGCGTTTCGCAAAATGAATCTCTTGACGTTACTTGCATCTTTTCTCTCTTTTTCTGTTATTTATGATAGGCTAATAAGAGATAATTCAGAATTTATTCAGTAAGCAGATGCAACCCTCATGACGTGATGACTAATTAAAATGTCTCTGATTGGACATCATAATGTTCAACACCGCAAACTAAGTGTAAAATAAATAATCATCATAGTGGTACTACTAGCTAACATTAGGTCATAAGAAGAACTGACATGTTAAGTTAGCTAACTTAACTGTTACCTTTGTCCAAGAGGTCCATGGCATCAGGTGCGCTGCCTTGGAGGCAGTTCCTCTTCAGAGAAGCCCCTTTCTTTCGTGGCATACTGTCGTGTGGATGTAACGTTAGGTAAGTAAGAGGATTTAAATTGGTAATACAAATCGGAGACTAACGTTACCTGTATGCTGTAGAAATACTCCTAAATCCTGTTCAGTCTATGATCCTGATAGTGATCAAGTTGGCGCCGGACGGTTCAGAATGCAACAGGCCAATCAAAACCAACTTACGTCAATGTCACGTTTCACGTAGGCACTAGGCAGCCATTTACCAGCGTCGCGCCAAAAATTTCAAATCGGACAGTAAATCTAGATGGCTATGTGTTCAAGGCAATTAAATAAGTTAATACGCCTGTGCAGTAGTGGAAAACATAGAAAAAAAATAATAAAATGGCTACAGAAGAAAGGCTTGCTGTGCAAGGCACCAAGTTGCCGCCGCTGTGGAAAAAAGATGCGAATTACAACACACAGTGGACGTGATGGTTACATATGGTAAGTAAGTTAACTTCAGGCACATAGTTTAATTCGTTATTTGAATAGCCTAGTTAACGTTAACATAATTTTAGGGAACTTCCTTCTTAGATTTACTAATATTTTGCACTGTTTTCTTAGGACATGTCGAAGAAACACTCATCGCAGAATTACACTCTCCATTCGCCATGGTTCACTGTTCAATAACTCGAGAGTTGCTCTGGTTAAGTGGATGGAGTACATATACAGGTAACGTTAATATGATAGCCAGGCACTGTTTAAACTGTATTTTACTGTGTCGTTGTTACAGTGTAATTATATGTTTAAGTACTGAGTAATATTAATTAAGTAAGTTACATGCACTTACTATAAGTTAGGGTTTGTTTGGATAATCATGCATATTTAAATGTTGATACTATTGCAAATATTGTAAGTACAAGTATGTAACAAGGACACTGTAAAATAACTTTTTTTAAAAACCTGTCAAAAATAAGCCGTTAATATCGCGTTAACGCAAATTCATTTTAACTGCATTATTTTTATTAAAGCAGCGCGCATTTCCTGTTTGCCACATAAAATACCGGCAGTTCAATAGGGAGCGCTCATCTCTTAAAGGGGCCACACTATATTCCGACTGGTGGAATATGGACCTCCCCCGGGTATGGTGTGGTACTGGTGGGCTCACAGGTCCGCATGACAGCTTTCACATTACCAATTTTTCATACAAACTGTGCCCTGTGCTGAATTAAACTGCCAGTTTAAAAACGTTCTTTATTTATATCCAAATGAGAGAAGTGACTGCTTATTCTGGTCCTCTCCAAAAGTAGAAAAAATAACTCACTATTCAAGTTTTAATGTACAACTCTCCACATTAGTGTGTTATAGAAGTTTGCAATGACATTCCACCTAGGCTACTCCAAATTACCCATTGTTTTTAACTTGTGTATTACCTAAACATACAACTAAGACTCAGCAATTATACCTAAAATAACTTTTTTAAGAACATATTACTGTTTAAAAGGCCGCTATTATGCAATTTTATTAAAAATAATAATATTTATTTCTAATCGTCTTGTATTAATTAAATTTTTTGTCTTTAAAGGTTTTCACAGGGTCTACATCTAAGACAGATTGATTTGATGGAAGACTGTGTTGCCAAAACATCAACAACATTGTCCAGAATGAACAAATTGCTCAGAAAGGTAGCTAAATTTAGCTAAATTTAATAACTTTTCAGTACTACATTGCTCAGCTAATTGAACTGTAATTAATATAGTTTATACACTGTAAAAAAAAATTGTTTTGTTTTTTGTTGGTTTAACTTAAAAAGGTAAGTAACCTGGTTGCCTTAAAAAATTTTGTTTATTGAAATAAATTGTTTTGAGTTGATACAATGAAGGAAATTTGTTCAATAAACAGAAACTAAAAATATTATTGTATCTGGACCACATAAAAAATTTGATAAATCATGAAAATAGCACTATTTGGCATGTTTCACTGCGTCATCAGAAATCAGACACACACAATTACCCAATATGCTTACAAAATCTTTGAATAGTATTTTAATAAAGGTTGTCGAATCTCTAAAAATTTTCATTGTATTAACTCAAAATTTTAATTTCAATGAACTCAAAATTTTAAGGCAACCAGGTAACTTTTTTTCTAAATAATTTTTTACAGTGTACTAATATCCACATTTTTTACAGGTTTGCATTTATGCATTGAGTAAACTGAAAAGAAAAACAGGTCTTAGAGTTGGCGGGAAGTCAAGACAGAAGTTTGTGGCCATAGATGAGTCTAAGTTTGCTCACAAGAGAAAGGTACATCTGACATGAGAAATACAAAAAGTTTGTTTTTTACCATGTTGAAATGCTAAAGTTGAAATTCTAAAGCGATATTCACTAATACCACATGCAATTAAAAGACGTGATTGAATGATGTGAACCAATAGCTGAACAATTAATTTCTACTGTCAGAGGTGTAAATGGAGTGAATGTAATTAGTTACTTTACTTAAGTATCTGTTGTAAATGTACTGAGTATCAAATATTAGCAACTTTTACTCTCTATTTGACAATTTTACTCCAATACCTTTGTGATAAGTAATGTAAGTACGCATTACATTTTGCATTAGTGATGGGAAGTTCCGAGAAATGAATTTCACGGAAATTCATTTCATTTCCTTCATTTCCTTCATTCAACCGGTTCTTTCGGACAGTTAGTTTCAATGAAACGGTAAAAAAAAAAAAAAAAACGGATCAACGGTTCTTTTACGTCCTTACGTAATGACATCATTTATATCATCCTGGCGGATGAAAATACATTCAAACACATTCATGTAAAGTATTTGTAATCATAACTTAGTATAGTAATAATTATTATTGTCATCATCATCATCATTTTGGATAAGTTTTTTTCATTTATGTTTTGCAAAAGCACTCAATACAGCCACTGTCGTGCAAACACTGATGTTTTACACGGATTAAATAGACTTACATTGATATAACATAAACTTACACAAATCCTTGGTTCACCTGTGCTCATGTTATCAGCATCAGCTGTCCGAGAGAAACAGTTCGGTTCAAGAAGACGATATCACGCATGCTCAGTATCTCAGCTCATCGGTTCTCAGAATCAGACATGTCCGAAAGATCGAACGTGTCCGATAGAAATGGTTTTCGATTCTGTACTGGTGATCTGAGAACCGCTGCAACTCGTTCCTGACTCGAGAACCGATGTAGTAGGATAGGCCTATGTGTGCTGAGCTGCGAACTGCAGCAAGCTGAATATTCTAATATCGAACCTACTGTTTTGTATCGACTTAGAAATTAAATAAGAAAAAAGCTGTTCCTGAAAATATTGTGCATTATTGATTACACAAATAAATGTTTAGTTTGACCGTTTTACAATCCATAGTGTTTCCAAACTTTAAAATAATACAGTGATAAGACAGCTTTATGTGATGATGTTTCCAAACGTGATTTTTTTTTTAATATACTTGAAACCTGCATTTCGTTCCTCTGAACAAATAACACGCATGCTCAGCTCTTTGACTTATCGGTTCTAAGTATCCGACATGTCCGAAAGAAACGATCCGAGAACCGCTGTACGTTCGGTTACACGCGCAACGCTCAGTATCAGCTGCTTATGAGTTCATCAGTTCTCGACCGGCTCACTAAAAAGAACCGGTTAAAAAGAACGATTTGTTCGCGAACCGGTCATCACTATTTTGCATGTCACCTAACTTTTTCTGCAGCAGTTTATTTCTGCTATAAAGAAGTGATATCACTATCTATATTCATGTGTACTGAGCAATGGCTTGAATGACCACCAAATGGTCATGGGGAGATCAGAATCCAAGTGTATGTTTTATCAAACACAATCCAGGTTTAACTGCTGTTAACATTTGTTATGTTTCTTGTGTTTATGCACTTTCAGTTTAATCGTGGCCGCTGTCGTACTACTTGGCAGAGAAAAAAAGGCTGGGTGTTTGGGATGATGGAGGTTAAAGGAGTTCGCCGCCTACCAGTCTTAAAGATGGTAAAGGACCGTTCCAGGACCACATTGATGCCCATCATTAAAAGGCACATCAGAAGAGGGTCAGCTGTTTATAGTGACAATTGGAGGGCATATCTGAATGCGCTACAACCACAAGGATACAAACACCTAACTGTAAACCACAGCAAAAATTTTGTTGATCCCCAAACTGGCTGCCACACACAACATATTGAACGGGCCTGGCTAGCCATCAAGGCACAGGTATCAAGATTCAGGGGTAACAAAACTAAAAAACTATTGAAAGAACACTTGAAATTCATCCAGTGGCACTACTGGCTGGCAAGAAGAAATAGGAAAGGTGCTTTGGGACAGTTGATCCATGATATTAGAAAAGCATACAGGTTTAGATTTAAATAAATGGTAAATGGTAAATGGACTGCATTTATATAGCGCCTTTATCCAAAGCGCTTTACATTTTTGCCTCACATTCACCCATTCATACACCGACGGCGATGTCAGCCATGCAAGGCGCCATCCAGCTCATCGGGAGCATGCTGGGGTTAGGTGTCTTGCTCATGGACACTTCGACACTTGGTCAGGTGGAACCGGGGATCGAACCACCAACCTTTCGGTTTGTAGACAATCTACATGAACCACTGAGCCACTGCCGCCCCTAATATACTAATATCAGCTGAAAATGCATGATGTTTTGATTTTCTAGATGACCTCTCTTTTTTAACTTTGCTGTGACCTTTTTCAGATTCGTAAATCTGAAGAAAAAAAAACTTCTTTGGTTGATTCTGGGATATTACTGCATAGCACTTTTAAAGATTTACCATTTATTTCCTTTATTTTTTCCTTTAATTTCTAATTTTTAATGAGACATTCTGGTGACCAATTTGCCTTTACAGTAAATTACAGTATTCTGTTATTGTGTAGTGTACACAGTGTAACTGCAATTGCAATGCTTGCTACATTTTAAATGCCACATTAAATTGAGTATTTAGAAATGAGGTTTCAGTTAATATTATAATGTTAATATACATATAATTAATGTACATATACAGTAAATTGTGGTTGGTATCAAGTATTTCACACTTTATATTAAGTTCCTTAGGAGTTACCATGTAAGTACACTGTTAATACAGTGTTTCACAGAGGTTTGGGTTTTGCATATTACACAGTAATTATGAACGTTTTACACTTTATATTAAGTGGACAGTTCCTCAAGAGTTACCATGTAAGTACAATGTTAATACAGTGTTTCACACAGGTTTGGGTTTTGCATATTACACAGTAATTATGAACGTTTTACACTTTATATTAAGTGGAAAGTTCCTCAGGAGTTACCATGTAAGTACACTGTTAATACAGTGTTTTTCACAGAGGTTTGGGTTTTGCATATTACACAGTAATTATGAATGTTTTACACTTTATATTAAGTGGACAGTTCCTCAGGAGTTACCATGTAAGTACACTGTTAATACAGTGTTTCACAGAGGTTTGGGTTTTGCATATTACACAGTAATTATGAATGTTTTACACTTTATATTAAGTGGACAGTTCCTCAGGAGTTACCATGTAAGTACACTGTTAATACAGTGTTTTAAATAATAAGGTAAGAATGACCTTTGTAGACTTTATATTGTTTACCGTTGCTGAGGAGTTACCATGTAAGTACACTGTTAATACAGTGTTTCACAGAGGTTTGGGTTTTGCATATTACACAGTAATTATGAACGTTTTACACTTTATATTAAGTGGACAGTTCCTCAGGAGTTACCATGTAAGTACACTGTTAATACAGTGTTTCACAGAGGTTTGGGTTTTGCATATTACACAGTAATTATGAACGTTTTACACTTTATATTAAGTGGACAGATCCTAAGGTGTTACCATGTAAGTACACTGTTAATACAGTGTTTAACAGGTTTGGGTTTTGCATATTACACAGTAATTATGAACGTTTTACACTTTATATTAAGTGGAAAGTTCCTCAGGAGTTACCATGTAAGTACACTGTTGATACAGTGTTTCACAGAGGTTTGGGTTTTGCATATTACACAGTAATTATGAACGTTTTACACTTTATATTAAGTGGACAGTTCCTCAGGAGTTACCATGTAAGTACACTGTTAATACAGTGTTTCACAGAGGTTTGGGTTTTGCATATTACACAGTAATTATGAACGTTTTACACTTTATATTAAGTGGACAGTTCCTCAGGAGTTACCATGTAAGTACACTGTAAATACAGTGTTTTAAATAATAATGTAAGACTGACCTTTGTAGACTTTATATTGTTTACCGTTGCTGAGGAGTTACCATGTAAGTACACTGTAATTCAACATTAGTCCTGCCAGTCATAAATACATGGTATAAATATAGGAATCATCCTGGTTTACATATAGGTTCAGTGTATTCCAAACTGGTAACTGCAGTATTGAATTTCATTTGGAATTGGAACAACTTGATTAAATACATATTGTTGTTACAACATGTAGTTACATAATTCCTGTTACATGTGTACTTACTGAAGTAAAAAAAGTGTTGTTACCAGTGTACTGTTACACATTTGTACTTACGCATACCATTCCGTGAGTTGTTACATATGTGTAAGTACACAAATATTACACCTGTAGATACTATGTACCAATGTGTACTTACACTGTAGTTACATACTATGTACACATGTAGTTACCATGTAAGTGCACAGGTATTAGGGCCACTTAATATAAAGTGGGACCTTATTATGTTGGTATTTAAGAGTCATGTTAGTGGTTTTGGGGGTTACTAGTGAAGTGTTGAGCTTGTGCTGGACCTACATACAAGAGTTTGCTATAATAATAAAGCAATTGCTACGGCAGTGCTCTGGGCAAATTCATATAAATTCTAGACTGCCCATATTGAACATCACATCTGCAAAGAAAAGTTATATTTAGTTTGTTGTTATGTTCTATGTCTTGTACTATGTTCCTTCAATTTTTTGGAGATTTTTTACTAGGCCAAAACATTCTCAGAAACCAGTTTAAGTTACAGTGAAGTGATTGAACTGAGTTGGTTGGACATAACTATTTTACATAGATTCTTCATCGGTCAGTCATGTTGTCACAACACAATAATTTTGCATAGATTAAAAATAAGACTTTAATGTTAATAAAAACTAAGTTGGTTGTGTGGAACCACTATCCATAACTGAATTAAGTTAAAGTATACTTTTTCAAGTGTAATATTATTTGGGCTTTAAGATTTTTCCAGTAAACCTGGAGTCCTCCATGATTCCTGTTCTCTCCGACAGCAAAGCACTTGAGCGCGACAAACTTGTAATCGCAACTTCAGAATTGGGAAGTAGGACATCAAGGAAAACCAATGATTCTGTCTGAAAAATGAATTACAGAAGTCATATAAATCACAACCACTCTTATATTTTTATATAAATATATTTGTATTACTACTAAAATAAAGTATAAAATGCTTGTTATGAGGAATGTTAAGGCCCATTCACAGAATGATAACTACAAAGTAACTATAAAGTTGAAATAAGTGTTATAATTATGAGAATAAGTCCATACAACCGTTATAGAGATAGCTAAACAGAGGAACGATATCGTCAAAAAAATTTCAAGCAACAGTTGTTGTTTTATTTATCTTCATACACTGTAAAAAATTATTTAGAAAATAAGTTACCTGGTTGCCGTTCATCGAAATTAAAATTTTGAGTTAATACAATGAAAATGTTTTGAGATTCAACAACCTTTATTAAAATATTATTAAAAGATTTTGTAAGCATATTGGGTAATTGTGTGTGTTTTATTTCTGATGACGCAGTGAAACATGCCAAATAGAATGATTTATCAAAAATGTTATGTGATTAAGATACAATAATATTTTGAGTTTCTATTTATTAAACAAATTTCCTTCATTGTATCAACTCAAATGTTTAATTTCAATAAACTTAAATTTTAAGGCAACCAGGTTACTTACTTTTTTAAGTTAAACCAACGAAAACCAACAAAAATGTTTACAGTGTAGTTACCGTTCTTGGTGTGAATTAGAGGATGGATACCCGACCCGAGCCCGACGGGTTCCGACGGTACCCGACGGGTCGGGCCGGGTTCGGACAGATATTTAGAAATGACGTTCGGGTTCGGGTCGGGCTCGGTCACGTCAGCGCGAAAAGGCATTGAACCTTTTAAATTTAAAACTGCTTATTATGCAAGTAGCCAATGGGCCTGTTTAACTTGATGCAATGGTTTGTTTTTGTGATTAAAATACATGTAAAATATTACCCTAACATCCGTCTTCCTGCATGTGGAAATTTGTTTATGTCGCCGTGACAACAACGCGTGCACGTGCGTGCATATTGCCCGCGGCATCCTCGTCATTCCAGTGAGTGCAACTTCAGCGCTGCTGGCAGGAGGACAGCCTTGAAGCCGTCCACAGTTGATGCAATCCTTTTTCTACATAAAACCTCGATTAGCCTAAACTTTGATGGAGAGATTATGTAAATAGATCCCATGTTGCAGTTTAGGAACCACCGTTTTGTTAGCTTGGGCCATTTTTAGCAGACCTTTGTTCCTTTAATTTCAGTTGGCTATTTGATTGGGCTCTGTGTAAGGTTTGATGCCCCGTGTGCGCGCTGATGCGCTCGTCTGTAAACATTTCAGAATGCCTTCCTACAGCTGCTTAATAAAAGCGGGGTTTCCACACAAACAAACGTGCGTGTCATTAGTATATGAGGGGAAATAATTGATTTTAACTGTCGGACTCGGGTCGGGCTCGGACATAAATATTTGAATGCCTGTCGGGCTCGGGCCGGGTTCGGTTACTGCTCTGTCGGACGCGGGTCGGGCTCGGACAGAAAAATGCGGCCCGATCCGCACTCTAGTGTGAATAGGCCGCTCTGTTTTAAAAACAGTTAAGGTGAAGAGTAGTTATCCTTTCGTCAGTACAAGCGATTATTCAAAGCTGTTAAATTACACCTGAAGTAAATGTTTATCAGTCAAACAAAAGGATTTATTGCAGCTGGCTTATTGAATTTGACTAAGCTAATCAAGCTGTTTACAGTGTCTAAGTAAAGGAAATAAAATGGCAATAGAGCCGGCTGTCAGTCACTGGGAGTCGAACAGGCCAGTTGCGTTCTGATTGATCAGGTCTGAACCGTGGCCTTGACAGGCGCCACGGCTGCTATCGACAGCAATCTGGTGCAGGAGAGACAGAGAGAGAGAGAGAGTAAAAGAGCGAGCGAGAGAGAGAGAGCTGTCCAGCACTATTAACCTCTGGCCCTGACGTCCTTCTAGACATCACCGCTGCAGTAATTAGGGAGTCAATCGCAATCGCATGTATCACTTACCCTGTCGTGTCAGTCAGAGCGGCCCGTGACAGATTCATTAAGCTCTTGCCCTCCAGGTCCCCCAGCCAAACGGACCTATAAACTACTTTTAACAGGACCTCACAAATTGGAGGGGGCAAGAGGAAGGGGAGGGTGCGTTAACAGCAGAGAATAAAAGCTAAAATGACAATTAGCATTGATCAGTGGGTGGAAAACGGACACTCAATGACAAGAGATCGCAGGTGAAATGGCCTTCTGGGGTATAGCGGTATACGGGTGAACGCACACGCGCTCCAGACTTTATATTGCTGTGGTGTCAGTATAGGCCAGACTCAAATACGTACGCAAATGTGAATGCTGTCGAAGCACAGCATACAGCAGGGTCCAAAAATCTAATGGAAATGCTTCTTTTTTTGTTGCAAACTACAAATTAGATTTTATATAAGCATAACAATTTAAGTGAAATTTTAATTGAACAATTGGCGTGTGGCTTGTCCCCTGTTTGCTTTAATGACAGCAGCAAAAAGCAATAAAGCAATTCAATTTGACATTCACATGGTCAATGTCCCATTTTATTGCTGATTCAGTTTAGTACAAAATCTTAGTCGGCACCAGTGTTGCCACAGTTACTTAAAAGTAATCAGATTACGGATTACTCCTTTAAAAAGAAACTTAGTTACTTTACAGATCACTTGATTTTAAAAGTAACTAAGTTAGATTACAAGTTACTTTATTAGTTACATTCAGCAGTTGCCGCCTCAACAACCGTTTTTGGCAACACTCATTTTATTGGAAGTGCATTTTTAACAGTTACGTCAAGAATGTATCCTGACTAGCCCTGCATTTATGCCAGAGCCCGATGGCCTCGACTTTTTAAGCCCCTTTTTTAGGCTTCTCCTTCGTTTTTATATTTATTTAAATTATTAAAAGGAACAATGAGATGTGCTGTGCTGGTGGAAACAACATGAGACCATGATAGCTTACACCACTGTCAAGACATGGCTCGCACAGGGTTAAAGAGTCCGTTTCTTCAGTGCAGCTGCTAGAGTTATGGCCTTTTTACAACTGGTTCCTTCATTCGTTTTCTCTGACCAGGTATCTATCTGATTGCGAAATGGCCAGGAGTAGGCCTAAATGCCTTCCGAGAGTCTTTCGAGACGTATTTAATTCCGATCACTCAAACAAACCCATTCAGAAGGTGGATGAAAGCATTTCAGACCAAACCGGACAAATGTAAATGTATCTGGTTGTTTAATCACAATTAAGTTGTAATTAAGTTGTTTTACCACATGTGTAAATTTTACTCCTGGCAAATAATTAAAAAATAAATGTGTGAGAGCGTGTTATGTTGTAGTCAGATAGATATGATGGTGCTACTGCAAGCCAACGCAAATGGCCGTAAGTGAAACTTAAAATAAGTCCCAAAAAAAAGTAACACAAAAGACAATCATCTTCAATAAAAATGAATGAGACTAAATGATCTTGCAAGTGCTTAGGTTGCTCTCTCTCATAATGCGATCTTTGAATTTGACATGAGCTGCTGAATAAAATGCTAGAATCTTTTGCTTTGATGTGAACTCGATTACATGAGCATATACCGCGGGAATTGAAGATCGGATTTATATTAATTTTGCTGGAGTGTAAGGTAGGCTAAAAGACAACCTGCACGTTCTTTTTTTTTTTTTTAAAAACCCTTAAAAGGTTATACATAGAAGTATAGTTGAGTATACTCCAAAGATCCTTTTATGCTAAAAGGGTTCTATAAATGACAAGAAAGAACCATTTTGGCACTTAAAAAGGGTTCTATAATATAGATATATTATAGAATACTGCAAAAAAATGCATTTCTTATCTTAGCAAAAATTAGACTTTTTTTCCCAATTACTTTTGCTTGTCTAGTAAATACTTCTTTTTTAAAAGCTACACTGTGTAACTTTTTTAGTTTATTCTTAGCTAAAAACCAACCCGATCACACATAAATGCGTATAAATAGTACGAGTGTGCAATGTCGTGGAATGTATACGCCAAAACTCATTTTGCCGTGCATATGATACGCTGTTTTTCGCGTGCATATGATACACACTTTATGGCGTATATATGACACGCTCTTGGGTAGGTTTAGGGTGGTGGGGTGGGGGGTTCGTATGTATAATACGGCATAAAGTGCGTGTCATATGCACGCGAAAAACAGCGTGCCATAGACACGCCAAAATGAGTTTTGCCGTATACATTCCACGACATTGCACACTCGTACTATTTATACGCATTTTTGTGAGAATAGCCTGCTAAAAACACTTAGTTCTTTCAAAAATATATGTGCTCATTAATGTATATTTACTTCTTTCAAGTAATAAAGTATTTTCATAAGTTTATAATATGCCATTGAAAATACATACGGGTGAGGGTTTCGAATGCCAGTCGCCATGTTGCCCCTCCATCTTGTAAGTACATTAGCCAAAGAGGGACCCGTAAATTCAAACATCGCCTTTCGCGTTTTAACATTCGATGGCACCGTGTCGAATGTGAAGAGGGGGATTGCCACGTTAATATTGGACTAAATCGGCCACCGTAGGAGTTAAAACAAAATCAGAATTGAGAGGAACAGAAACTAATATTCACTGGATGGTCATATACCTTTACACCGCTAGATGGGGGAAAATATCACACAGTGTAGCTTTAAGAATGTTTAGATGTTTGGACTAGAAACAAGACAAAAATACTAAGTAAGAAAAGCATTTTGTGCAGTGAACCTTTTAGGGGTTCCAATTACGTAGAATCTTTGTACCTTACATTTGAACCTTTTAAGGTTCTATAAAGAACCTTTTCTTCTAAGAGTATAAGCTATAGTATAGTATAGTATAGTATAGTATAGTATAGTATAGTATAGTATAGTATAGTATAGTATAGTATAGTATAGTATAGTATAGTATAGTATAGTATAACGCCGTTGCGAGCAGTAGGCTAG
Source organism: Pseudorasbora parva (assembly GCF_024679245.1). Classification (NCBI taxonomy): domain Eukaryota; kingdom Metazoa; phylum Chordata; class Actinopteri; order Cypriniformes; family Gobionidae; genus Pseudorasbora; species Pseudorasbora parva. The sequence goes on along the minus strand of NC_090174.1, from coordinate 61,766,488 downwards.
CCTATCAGCCTGTCTCAGCTCATCAAAAATGTCTTTGTGGTGGTATAATAACTAGCCTACTTTGTTTTTAATGTCAAAATAGTTATATTTCGTTTCGTTTCTTTATTAAGTTCATTTAGAAAAATGTTTAGAGCAATTTTTTGTTTTTTTTTATGTGACGACTCAGTGAGTTAACTGCATGTTTAATCAATTTAGCCTCTCAAACCAACTCTTGACTTGTCTTGCCTATATAAACTTTAATTTAACAAACAAAAAATTGCTCTGAACTTTTTTTCTAAATTAGTTTAATAAAGAAACGAAACGAAATATAACTACTTTGACATTAAAAACAAAACTGAACTATTTTAATGGCTGCAACAATGTAAAAAAAAAAAGACTCAGGCTCAGAATTTTGATAAGCTGTTGGGTTTTTACTAAGGAAAATGACTAAAATAGTAACTCACAGTGACTTGGATAAGTAACTTTAATCTGATTACTGGTTTGGAAATAGTACGTGTTAGATTACTCGTTACTGGCATCCCTGGTCGGCACGAAACTGGAGTTGTGATACTCTTTTGGTCTCTCTGTTGTGTATATCCGAGTGAAATGGCTTCTCGAACAAGAACAAATGTGGGCGGGGCTTGATTTTGTCCATGAGGAATTGATTGGATGGTTGTGGCTTGCTATTGGTGGATCTCATGTGAGTGACAGGTTGCCCCACCCTCACACCATGAACAAGTCATCAGAGAAGAGAAGAGAAGAGAAGAGAAGAGAAGAGAAGAGAAGAGAAGAGAAGAGAAGAGAAGAGAAGAGAAGAGAAGAGAAGAGAAGAGAAGAGAAGAGAAGAGAAGAGAAGAGAAGAGATTGCAAGCTATAGGGAGGGGAAATTATTTTTATTAAAGATTATGAGGCAAGTAAATTATATTTAATTTATTGGTGGTTTTGTATTTCTGCTGCATTTAATTTAATTAGTTTAATTAATTTACAAGAAATACTATAGTTACAATGTAGCCTTACGTAGTCATACTCAATTCTAGTCAGAATATGAGTCTGAAACTGCTCCATTGGGCTGTGATTATGGGGCGTGTTTCAACAGAACCAGGAAAGACATCAACTGGATAGAGCTACAACCAATCAGAGTCACAACCAATAGCAACAAAGTAATGCATATATGTTAGTTGTCAAATCTCAACAGAGCTCAACTGCACTGTGTTGCCAAGTCCGCGTTTTTTTCCGCTGGTTGTTTTCTATGTCCGCGGGTTGAAGTGACCTCAATTATGTGATATATAGACCCATGAGTGCGAATTTTAGCAGGCAACCTTGCCAAAATAACCCACATTTTAACCCCCAAATGCCATTTTTTTTTCCGGAGAACCCAGTTTCTGTTCGGGGATAATTACTCCTCTATGGATCCAGTCCAGACTGAACCGCCCGACCTAAAAATTGTTGTGTGCGTGGCTAAGTTCGGCTGGCATCCAGGCTAGTTACAATGTTGAGTAGAGTTTTCTTTACTACTGTCTTTGTGATATGTGTATAGGTTTTTAGTTAGTTTAACTGAACTTTTTTAATGTTAACCTTAACTAACTTTATTTTATTTTTTTATATGTTTAAGTTTTGGGCCAATATTTAGAAACATACTGTATATAAAATGTAACAACAACCAAAATGAATGGTAATTTTAGAAGAATACCTGTTAATTGGCTGATGACAAATGTCCCTACTATATGGTGAAAAACTGTAAGAAATCTTAATGGACATTTAAATACTGTTTAATGTACAGATTTTGAAAGTATGGTCATCTTATAATTTACAGTCAAAAATATAAACTAACAT
>NC_090174.1:61694458-61764476 GCF_024679245.1 Pseudorasbora parva | reverse complement strand
GTAACTACATGTGTACATAGTATGTAACTACAGTGTAAGTACACATTGGTACATAGTATCTACAGGTGTAATATTTGTGTACTTACACATATGTAACAACTCACGGAATGGTATGCGTAAGTACAAATGTGTAACAGTACACTGGTAACAACACTTTTTTTACTTCAGTAAGTACACATGTAACAGGAATTATGTAACTACATGTTGTAACAACAATATGTATTTAATCAAGTTGTTCCAATTCCAAATGAAATTCAATACTGCAGTTACCAGTTTGGAATACACTGAACCTATATGTAAACCAGGATGATTCCTATATTTATACCATGTATTTATGACTGGCAGGACTAATGTTGAATTACAGTGTACTTACATGGTAACTCCTCAGCAACGGTAAACAATATAAAGTCTACAAAGGTCAGTCTTACCTTATTATTTAAAACACTGTATTTACAGTGTACTTACATGGTAACTCCTGAGGAACTGTCCACTTAATATAAAGTGTAAAACGTTCATAATTACTGTGTAATATGCAAAACCCAAACCTCTGTGAAACACTGTATTAACAGTGTACTTACATGGTAACTCCTGAGGAACTGTCCACTTAATATAAAGCGTAAAACATTCATAATTACTGTGTAATATGCAAAACCCAAACCTCTGTGAAACACTGTATTTACAGTGTACTTACATGGTAACTCCTGAGGAACTGTCCACTTAATATAAAGTGTAAAACATTCATAATTACTGTGTAATATGCAAAACCCAAACCTCTGTGAAACACTGTATTTACAGTGTACTTACATGGTAACTCCTTAGAATCTGTCCACTTAATATAAAGTGTAAAACATTCATAATTACTGTGTAATATGCAAAACCCAAACCTCTGTGAAACACTGTATTAACAGTGTACTTACATGGTAACTCCTGAGGAACTGTCCACTTAATATAAAGTGTAAAACGTTCATAATTACTGTGTAATATGCAAAACCCAAACCTCTGTGAAACACTGTATTAACAGTGTACTTACATGGTAACTCCTGAGGAACTGTCCACTTAATATAAAGTGTAAAACGTTCATAATTACTGTGTAATATGCAAAACCCAAACCTCTGTGAAACACTGTATTTACAGTGTACTTACATGGTAACTCCTTAGAATCTGTCCACTTAATATAAAGTGTAAAACATTCATAATTACTGTGTAATATGCAAAACCCAAACCTCTGTGAAACACTGTATTAACAGTGTACTTACATGGTAACTCCTGAGGAACTGTCCACTTAATATAAAGTGTAATTGTTAGGGGTCAATGTTGTGTACCATCATTGTTGTTACATGATAATTTCATAGGAACTTCCCACTTACTTAAAAGTAATTTAACAATTTCATGGGTAAAATGTCTAAGTATTAAACATTGATTACTTCTCGGTAAATCAAGTATAGAGGACTGCAAAAAAGAGGGGGGAACATTTAATAAAGATAAACAATGTTTATTAACAAGCATTAAACTCAGGGTTTAACAGATTCTGAAGCAGTGTATAATTCTTGATATTAATTATTGTTCTGAAATGGTTACTGAGGTTAATTTGACAATTTTGATCATGGTTTAAGGAATATCACAGTATGGCACAGTGCACTGGCATGAATTACAAAATGTACCTTAACAATAATATCTAAACGAGATTAAATAAGTGGATTGGAGGTTTTGTTTTTCTATCTCAATTTATATTTTATTGGCAGCAGTTTACGCTCTTTTTTGGATTTTTCTATGTCAGACCTTAGGTCTGCTGTCAGTGACTCCAGGCACCTCTTTGCAAAGTCGCAGAGTTTCTCCTCCTTTACTCTGAATTTTGCGATGCTTCGGAAAAACTCTGGATTAACAAGCTGTATTTCAGCCACAACAGCTGTTAATGCCAGTGTATTTCGGTCAACCCCGACTTTGGTGCATGCCTTACTGATACTCCCTTCTTTCTTGAAGGCGTGAAGAACTTTATTGTACCGCTTCAGTACATCTTCTGGGGTTGTTGCTGTAGAAAGAATAACAAAATTAAAACCAGAAAAAACAAGACTTGCATCAAACTGATCAATTTCCAATTAAAACACACACCACACAAACATATAAAAAAATCTTGGTGTTCTTGAACTGCTAGCATTTTTTACAATTAGTTTCCTATCATACAAATCATGTTCGCATTTCTCAGACATTTTCTAAATATGTTACTGTTCTAACAATATTGGAAATACATCCATACTAGGGGTCAACTGATTTTTTCAGGGACGATATCAGTACCAATTATAGTCAGAGAGATTGATAACTAATAAGTGCAATGTGTTATATGGAGTAAATACACATGAAAGATAGAAAGATGAGATCCGAAAACAGAACATGCGCTTACCACGTGAGCTGTGCTTCGTATTTGACCTGGTAGCTCTCTTGGTCTTCTTTTTATGACCTCTTTTCTTCTTCCGAGGAATGTTGCTACCAGATGACTCTGAAGAGGAGCAAGAACTCAGGGACTCCTCATCAGTGCCACTGGTGCTGCATTCAGTGCTGGAGTCCAAGAGTTTCTTCACTTTCTTGGTTGCCCCTCTGTCTAAGAACACAATAACACATTTAGTGAGACAAAAAGTCAAACAAGCTTAGAAAAGTATTCAGCATTTCATGATTGATGTGGAAGTTAAAAAAAATCCCATTCAGTGATTACTAAATTATTTAATAAAACAGTCAATAGAGCAAAACAGATATCTTTCTTACTTGAGAGTTTTAGGACAGTTTGACGGAGAAAATCTCGTTCCTCTTCAAGTGCCTTTATTGCCTGGGCCATGACAATCAGCTTGTCTTTGTCCTCCAAGGAGGAAGACTCCTCATGTCCTCCTTTATAAACAAAGTAATATCAACAACATATTTTTTATGAAAAAGTAATAGAAAATCAGCGGTATCACAGTTTTCATATATGAAGGCCAGTATCACGGATATTAGTAATTTATACTAATGTTTTGATGAAAACTAAAAAAGTCCAAATTTAAAAAAATTGTCAGGCTTCAAATACATAATAAATGTCATATTTACCTGTACCTTTCCTATCATATACAAGAATTGAATAAGGTTTTAAAAACACTGCACTGCATAAATTAAAAATAGATGAATCTTAGTACGCTACAAGCTTTCTTTAGTCAAGAGCAATGAGTAATTTTCTCTGTTCCCTTTGTTCTTCGGTTAACTTTACTGACAGAGATAAATAGGCTGCTGCCACTAAGACCTGCAACTGCTGACAGGATCTCACGCATTTCATTCTCTCACTACTGTACTCTTTACTCGTTAGATATTATTTATTTAATTTAAAGGGTTAGTTCACCCAAAAATGAAATTTTTGTCTTTAAGGACTCTTCCTAATGTTGTTCCACACCCGTAAGACCTCCGTTCATCTTCGGAACACAGTTTAAGATATTTTATATTTAGTCCGAGAGCGTATGCAAGTGTATGCACACTATACTGTCTATGTCATATGGACTACTATGATGTTTTTATTCCCTTTCTGGACATGGACAGTAAAGTGTGCATACACTTGCATACACTCTCGGACTAAATATAAAATATCTTAAACTATGTTCTGAAGATGAACGGAGGTCTTACAGGTGTGGAACGACATTAGGGAGACGAGTTAATTACATAATTAAACATTTTGGGTGAACTAACCCTTTAAGACTGTTCCTCGACAAAACAAATATTTTGGTATAAATGTGTGTGTTATTGTTCTTTCAAGCGCAATACTGGCGTGCAAGTCTTTTTGAGTGTTGTGTGTGTCAGGATGTTCTTTTTTGTCTTGTCATGCATGAATGGTTAAAACAATTTGCGTGGATAAGAGCACAATCGTATAACTAAAGGATGTACTACAGAAATAACAGATGCTGCGTTAATTGCGTTAAAGCTGGACAAAAATTAAATGGCATGCATTTGAGTTAACTTTGAGAGAACTACATGTCATACATTGTTGACAGAAAAAGTGGACAAGACCTCAGCTAGCAGCCAGCTGCGGTTTCATAAATTTAAAATGCATACAACCTGGGCTGCGTTTCCCAAAAGCATCGTAAGCCTAAGTTGATCGTATAACAATTGCCACCAATGGTCTCTATGATATGAAATTAGGCTTACAATGCTTTTGGGAAACACAACCCTGTTTAGTTCCCAATAGACCCTTTTACAGCCCACGTGATCAAAGAGTTGCGTGCGCATTTTGGCAACGGAAGTGGTGTTGTTCCCTAGTGGTTCTAATGTGTGAGCAACTCCGAAAGTTTATCAAAACCGTTTCCCAGCATCAAAATGTCTGGCTGTTGCGTTTTCGGTTGCACTAATCGCTATTCCACCAATGGGCTTAAGTTTTATAGGATTCCGACAGGATCACGGCCGTTTCAGAAGAACCGGCGGTACCTGTGGCTGCAGGCGAATAATGCATTGATTGGAACGAGGACATAAAAATGCTCGCATAAAAAAAAAATCATTTGTAAAACATTTACTGAACTTGAAACTTAATTATTTATAATAAACCTCCCAACATTGGCTGCCACTGGTGTGTATGTACCCCCAATTTCAGTTGTAATGATTTTATTAATAGTTTAATTGCAAAATAACCATCTGAGAAATGTATGCAAGCAACATGGTTGCTATTAAAGTACTATAGCATTACAAAATTAAACTTTAAACAGAAGTGTGTCGACATACAAACTATACAAATCAATAACAACATAAAATGTAAGGAAAAGGATAAATGTATGTATGTCTGTGTGAAGAATAAGAATAAATGTAGAAAATTGTATTGGACATTCTGTACATGCCCACAGACAACGTATTCATAAGCATCCAGTGATTTATATGCTTGTCTCGGGTGTACACGCTCGGTTTCTCAACTAAATATACGTATATATCCGACCACTGTATATCTGCTAACATCTTCTATCCACTCCACTATAGTACACGGATCTGGTAGCCGAATAACATTTGATAAAATCAACTTTTTAAAATAACTTTATCGGTTTGTGTTGCTTAATCCGCTCACGTAGCTTGACATACTGCTGATTCTCGCCACAGCTTGTTGCCAAAATGCGCGCGCATACGTTGCTACGTCATCATTGTATACAAACAGTAAAAGGGTCTATTAAGTAAATACAAACTCACCTGCTTCTGGAGATGCCACTTCAACAATAGATAAGTCATTATCATCGTCTTTTCCATGGTATTCTTCATCTATTTGCTTGGCCGGATCATCTTGTACAAACATAAAAGGATAATGTTATCGTCTGACAAATGTAGCCAAACTGATGCAATGTTGCATCAGGGACATTCATCAATACTTAAAGGGTTAGTTCACCCAAAAATGAAATTAATTTCATTAATGAATCACCCAAGCGTCGTTCCACACACGTAAGACCTCCGTTCATCATCGAAACACAGTTTAAGAATATTTTAGTCCCATATGCAGTCAATGCCCACTATACTGTCCATGTCTAGAAAGGGAATAAAAACATAATCAAAGTAGTCCATATGTGACATCAGTGGGTTAATTAGATTCTCTTGAAGCATCAAAAATACATTTGGGTCCAAAAATATCAAAAATATGACCGTGTTCCTCCAAAAAGATTCAAACGGTTAATGAATCAGTGAATCGATCAATGATTTGGATCGCGTCAAACTGCCAAATTGCTGAAATCATGTGACATTGGCGACCCGAAACATTGATCGATTCACTGATTCATTAACCGTTTGAATCTTTTTGGAGTAAAACACGGTAGAGAAGACAATGCTTAAAAAAGTCATAGTTTTTGTTATTTTTAGACCCAAATGTATTTTTGATGCTTCAAGAGATTCTAATTAACCCACTGATGTCACATATGGACTACTGTGATGATGTTTTTATTCCCTTTCTGGACATGGACAGTATAGTGTGCATACACTTGCATACGCTCTCGGACTAAATATAAAATATCTTAAACTGTGTGTGAAGATGAACGGAGGTCTTACGGGTGTGGAACGACATTAGGGAGAGGAGTTAATGACAGACATTTCATTTTTAGGTGAACTAACCCTTTAACGTGAAAAGGCTTAGCCTAAAATGGCTCAGTGTTCCAAAACTATAGTCAATGATAATCAATTTTTAATCTATGTATATCTGTGTGGGTGTGTGTGATGTAAGGTTTGCACCATATCTGCCCTAAACTAACAGTGTTGGCGATTACGAAAATATATATTTTTAAAGTTTCTGTAATAGTTAATCTACACCAGGACACAGTAGTGTTTCTAAAGCTTAAATATAATAATTTTACAAACAAATTTGGGATTTAGTGGATTCAAAGACCACACAAAATGTTTTATGAAAAGCAAGTCTTTGGGAACAACTTGAAACTATTTGGAAGTCAATAACAACAGAGGCTGTGGAAAAGTACATACAAATTCCAGGAAGAATGCAAACTGTTATCAAGACCAGGATAGGCCATACAAATCATTACATTTTTTTGGTTATTTTGTGTGATTAAAAAATATTTGTTTCACTTAGTTATTTGCATAAGAAATTACAAGAATATTTTTAGTTTTTAAACCATTTTTTGACAGAATCCAAAAATACATGCTCTTTATTTTGACAGGTGACGGAGGTGTAATACATTTGACAAGCACTGTATAGAGGGCAGTTTTACCTTATTAAAACCTGTGTATCTGCGTTTTTCAAATACTTAAATTACTTTATTCAATCACAATTCTACAAACGGTTACTACCACCATCAACAAAAACAATTTTTACACTGCAAAGGTGGAACATAAGCTGCATCTGACATGATATTTACTGTGTTTATTTACACATAGTGGTTAATGATGCTCATGTACATTTCATAAGATAAATAGCCTGTAAAAAAATTATTCAGTCATTATATTATATAAGTCAATATAGAGGTAAAGCTGCAATATTAAGACAAAATCATTATGGTTGATTATTGCTCTTGAAATTTTAAGGATGATTATTAATTTATTGGTGGAGAAAAAAGCATATCTGACTACAGAAAAAACAAAACAAAGCTAAGAACCGTTAATGAAATTGTTTAGGCCTATTGTTTTTTTTTAAATTAGAAATAAAGACAACATAGAAATATAGTACTAGTAAGTTAGTAGCACTAGCATGAAAACAAAATGGTTATTGAAACTGGGAATATATTAGAAAGCAATCAAAAAACACTGAAGCAGTCCATGACTTCAGTCTAATCCGAGTTAGCGTTTCGCAAAATGAATCTCTTGACGTTACTTGCATCTTTTCTCTCTTTTTCTGTTATTTATGATAGGCTAATAAGAGATAATTCAGAATTTATTCAGTAAGCAGATGCAACCCTCATGACGTGATGACTAATTAAAATGTCTCTGATTGGACATCATAATGTTCAACACCGCAAACTAAGTGTAAAATAAATAATCATCATAGTGGTACTACTAGCTAACATTAGGTCATAAGAAGAACTGACATGTTAAGTTAGCTAACTTAACTGTTACCTTTGTCCAAGAGGTCCATGGCATCAGGTGCGCTGCCTTGGAGGCAGTTCCTCTTCAGAGAAGCCCCTTTCTTTCGTGGCATACTGTCGTGTGGATGTAACGTTAGGTAAGTAAGAGGATTTAAATTGGTAATACAAATCGGAGACTAACGTTACCTGTATGCTGTAGAAATACTCCTAAATCCTGTTCAGTCTATGATCCTGATAGTGATCAAGTTGGCGCCGGACGGTTCAGAATGCAACAGGCCAATCAAAACCAACTTACGTCAATGTCACGTTTCACGTAGGCACTAGGCAGCCATTTACCAGCGTCGCGCCAAAAATTTCAAATCGGACAGTAAATCTAGATGGCTATGTGTTCAAGGCAATTAAATAAGTTAATACGCCTGTGCAGTAGTGGAAAACATAGAAAAAAAATAATAAAATGGCTACAGAAGAAAGGCTTGCTGTGCAAGGCACCAAGTTGCCGCCGCTGTGGAAAAAAGATGCGAATTACAACACACAGTGGACGTGATGGTTACATATGGTAAGTAAGTTAACTTCAGGCACATAGTTTAATTCGTTATTTGAATAGCCTAGTTAACGTTAACATAATTTTAGGGAACTTCCTTCTTAGATTTACTAATATTTTGCACTGTTTTCTTAGGACATGTCGAAGAAACACTCATCGCAGAATTACACTCTCCATTCGCCATGGTTCACTGTTCAATAACTCGAGAGTTGCTCTGGTTAAGTGGATGGAGTACATATACAGGTAACGTTAATATGATAGCCAGGCACTGTTTAAACTGTATTTTACTGTGTCGTTGTTACAGTGTAATTATATGTTTAAGTACTGAGTAATATTAATTAAGTAAGTTACATGCACTTACTATAAGTTAGGGTTTGTTTGGATAATCATGCATATTTAAATGTTGATACTATTGCAAATATTGTAAGTACAAGTATGTAACAAGGACACTGTAAAATAACTTTTTTTAAAAACCTGTCAAAAATAAGCCGTTAATATCGCGTTAACGCAAATTCATTTTAACTGCATTATTTTTATTAAAGCAGCGCGCATTTCCTGTTTGCCACATAAAATACCGGCAGTTCAATAGGGAGCGCTCATCTCTTAAAGGGGCCACACTATATTCCGACTGGTGGAATATGGACCTCCCCCGGGTATGGTGTGGTACTGGTGGGCTCACAGGTCCGCATGACAGCTTTCACATTACCAATTTTTCATACAAACTGTGCCCTGTGCTGAATTAAACTGCCAGTTTAAAAACGTTCTTTATTTATATCCAAATGAGAGAAGTGACTGCTTATTCTGGTCCTCTCCAAAAGTAGAAAAAATAACTCACTATTCAAGTTTTAATGTACAACTCTCCACATTAGTGTGTTATAGAAGTTTGCAATGACATTCCACCTAGGCTACTCCAAATTACCCATTGTTTTTAACTTGTGTATTACCTAAACATACAACTAAGACTCAGCAATTATACCTAAAATAACTTTTTTAAGAACATATTACTGTTTAAAAGGCCGCTATTATGCAATTTTATTAAAAATAATAATATTTATTTCTAATCGTCTTGTATTAATTAAATTTTTTGTCTTTAAAGGTTTTCACAGGGTCTACATCTAAGACAGATTGATTTGATGGAAGACTGTGTTGCCAAAACATCAACAACATTGTCCAGAATGAACAAATTGCTCAGAAAGGTAGCTAAATTTAGCTAAATTTAATAACTTTTCAGTACTACATTGCTCAGCTAATTGAACTGTAATTAATATAGTTTATACACTGTAAAAAAAAATTGTTTTGTTTTTTGTTGGTTTAACTTAAAAAGGTAAGTAACCTGGTTGCCTTAAAAAATTTTGTTTATTGAAATAAATTGTTTTGAGTTGATACAATGAAGGAAATTTGTTCAATAAACAGAAACTAAAAATATTATTGTATCTGGACCACATAAAAAATTTGATAAATCATGAAAATAGCACTATTTGGCATGTTTCACTGCGTCATCAGAAATCAGACACACACAATTACCCAATATGCTTACAAAATCTTTGAATAGTATTTTAATAAAGGTTGTCGAATCTCTAAAAATTTTCATTGTATTAACTCAAAATTTTAATTTCAATGAACTCAAAATTTTAAGGCAACCAGGTAACTTTTTTTCTAAATAATTTTTTACAGTGTACTAATATCCACATTTTTTACAGGTTTGCATTTATGCATTGAGTAAACTGAAAAGAAAAACAGGTCTTAGAGTTGGCGGGAAGTCAAGACAGAAGTTTGTGGCCATAGATGAGTCTAAGTTTGCTCACAAGAGAAAGGTACATCTGACATGAGAAATACAAAAAGTTTGTTTTTTACCATGTTGAAATGCTAAAGTTGAAATTCTAAAGCGATATTCACTAATACCACATGCAATTAAAAGACGTGATTGAATGATGTGAACCAATAGCTGAACAATTAATTTCTACTGTCAGAGGTGTAAATGGAGTGAATGTAATTAGTTACTTTACTTAAGTATCTGTTGTAAATGTACTGAGTATCAAATATTAGCAACTTTTACTCTCTATTTGACAATTTTACTCCAATACCTTTGTGATAAGTAATGTAAGTACGCATTACATTTTGCATTAGTGATGGGAAGTTCCGAGAAATGAATTTCACGGAAATTCATTTCATTTCCTTCATTTCCTTCATTCAACCGGTTCTTTCGGACAGTTAGTTTCAATGAAACGGTAAAAAAAAAAAAAAAAACGGATCAACGGTTCTTTTACGTCCTTACGTAATGACATCATTTATATCATCCTGGCGGATGAAAATACATTCAAACACATTCATGTAAAGTATTTGTAATCATAACTTAGTATAGTAATAATTATTATTGTCATCATCATCATCATTTTGGATAAGTTTTTTTCATTTATGTTTTGCAAAAGCACTCAATACAGCCACTGTCGTGCAAACACTGATGTTTTACACGGATTAAATAGACTTACATTGATATAACATAAACTTACACAAATCCTTGGTTCACCTGTGCTCATGTTATCAGCATCAGCTGTCCGAGAGAAACAGTTCGGTTCAAGAAGACGATATCACGCATGCTCAGTATCTCAGCTCATCGGTTCTCAGAATCAGACATGTCCGAAAGATCGAACGTGTCCGATAGAAATGGTTTTCGATTCTGTACTGGTGATCTGAGAACCGCTGCAACTCGTTCCTGACTCGAGAACCGATGTAGTAGGATAGGCCTATGTGTGCTGAGCTGCGAACTGCAGCAAGCTGAATATTCTAATATCGAACCTACTGTTTTGTATCGACTTAGAAATTAAATAAGAAAAAAGCTGTTCCTGAAAATATTGTGCATTATTGATTACACAAATAAATGTTTAGTTTGACCGTTTTACAATCCATAGTGTTTCCAAACTTTAAAATAATACAGTGATAAGACAGCTTTATGTGATGATGTTTCCAAACGTGATTTTTTTTTTAATATACTTGAAACCTGCATTTCGTTCCTCTGAACAAATAACACGCATGCTCAGCTCTTTGACTTATCGGTTCTAAGTATCCGACATGTCCGAAAGAAACGATCCGAGAACCGCTGTACGTTCGGTTACACGCGCAACGCTCAGTATCAGCTGCTTATGAGTTCATCAGTTCTCGACCGGCTCACTAAAAAGAACCGGTTAAAAAGAACGATTTGTTCGCGAACCGGTCATCACTATTTTGCATGTCACCTAACTTTTTCTGCAGCAGTTTATTTCTGCTATAAAGAAGTGATATCACTATCTATATTCATGTGTACTGAGCAATGGCTTGAATGACCACCAAATGGTCATGGGGAGATCAGAATCCAAGTGTATGTTTTATCAAACACAATCCAGGTTTAACTGCTGTTAACATTTGTTATGTTTCTTGTGTTTATGCACTTTCAGTTTAATCGTGGCCGCTGTCGTACTACTTGGCAGAGAAAAAAAGGCTGGGTGTTTGGGATGATGGAGGTTAAAGGAGTTCGCCGCCTACCAGTCTTAAAGATGGTAAAGGACCGTTCCAGGACCACATTGATGCCCATCATTAAAAGGCACATCAGAAGAGGGTCAGCTGTTTATAGTGACAATTGGAGGGCATATCTGAATGCGCTACAACCACAAGGATACAAACACCTAACTGTAAACCACAGCAAAAATTTTGTTGATCCCCAAACTGGCTGCCACACACAACATATTGAACGGGCCTGGCTAGCCATCAAGGCACAGGTATCAAGATTCAGGGGTAACAAAACTAAAAAACTATTGAAAGAACACTTGAAATTCATCCAGTGGCACTACTGGCTGGCAAGAAGAAATAGGAAAGGTGCTTTGGGACAGTTGATCCATGATATTAGAAAAGCATACAGGTTTAGATTTAAATAAATGGTAAATGGTAAATGGACTGCATTTATATAGCGCCTTTATCCAAAGCGCTTTACATTTTTGCCTCACATTCACCCATTCATACACCGACGGCGATGTCAGCCATGCAAGGCGCCATCCAGCTCATCGGGAGCATGCTGGGGTTAGGTGTCTTGCTCATGGACACTTCGACACTTGGTCAGGTGGAACCGGGGATCGAACCACCAACCTTTCGGTTTGTAGACAATCTACATGAACCACTGAGCCACTGCCGCCCCTAATATACTAATATCAGCTGAAAATGCATGATGTTTTGATTTTCTAGATGACCTCTCTTTTTTAACTTTGCTGTGACCTTTTTCAGATTCGTAAATCTGAAGAAAAAAAAACTTCTTTGGTTGATTCTGGGATATTACTGCATAGCACTTTTAAAGATTTACCATTTATTTCCTTTATTTTTTCCTTTAATTTCTAATTTTTAATGAGACATTCTGGTGACCAATTTGCCTTTACAGTAAATTACAGTATTCTGTTATTGTGTAGTGTACACAGTGTAACTGCAATTGCAATGCTTGCTACATTTTAAATGCCACATTAAATTGAGTATTTAGAAATGAGGTTTCAGTTAATATTATAATGTTAATATACATATAATTAATGTACATATACAGTAAATTGTGGTTGGTATCAAGTATTTCACACTTTATATTAAGTTCCTTAGGAGTTACCATGTAAGTACACTGTTAATACAGTGTTTCACAGAGGTTTGGGTTTTGCATATTACACAGTAATTATGAACGTTTTACACTTTATATTAAGTGGACAGTTCCTCAAGAGTTACCATGTAAGTACAATGTTAATACAGTGTTTCACACAGGTTTGGGTTTTGCATATTACACAGTAATTATGAACGTTTTACACTTTATATTAAGTGGAAAGTTCCTCAGGAGTTACCATGTAAGTACACTGTTAATACAGTGTTTTTCACAGAGGTTTGGGTTTTGCATATTACACAGTAATTATGAATGTTTTACACTTTATATTAAGTGGACAGTTCCTCAGGAGTTACCATGTAAGTACACTGTTAATACAGTGTTTCACAGAGGTTTGGGTTTTGCATATTACACAGTAATTATGAATGTTTTACACTTTATATTAAGTGGACAGTTCCTCAGGAGTTACCATGTAAGTACACTGTTAATACAGTGTTTTAAATAATAAGGTAAGAATGACCTTTGTAGACTTTATATTGTTTACCGTTGCTGAGGAGTTACCATGTAAGTACACTGTTAATACAGTGTTTCACAGAGGTTTGGGTTTTGCATATTACACAGTAATTATGAACGTTTTACACTTTATATT
Source organism: Pseudorasbora parva (assembly GCF_024679245.1). Lineage (NCBI taxonomy): Eukaryota > Metazoa > Chordata > Actinopteri > Cypriniformes > Gobionidae > Pseudorasbora > Pseudorasbora parva. The sequence continues at coordinate 61,751,187 of NC_090174.1, read as the reverse complement.
AAGTGGACAGTTCCTCAGGAGTTACCATGTAAGTACACTGTTAATACAGTGTTTCACAGAGGTTTGGGTTTTGCATATTACACAGTAATTATGAACGTTTTACACTTTATATTAAGTGGACAGATCCTAAGGTGTTACCATGTAAGTACACTGTTAATACAGTGTTTAACAGGTTTGGGTTTTGCATATTACACAGTAATTATGAACGTTTTACACTTTATATTAAGTGGAAAGTTCCTCAGGAGTTACCATGTAAGTACACTGTTGATACAGTGTTTCACAGAGGTTTGGGTTTTGCATATTACACAGTAATTATGAACGTTTTACACTTTATATTAAGTGGACAGTTCCTCAGGAGTTACCATGTAAGTACACTGTTAATACAGTGTTTCACAGAGGTTTGGGTTTTGCATATTACACAGTAATTATGAACGTTTTACACTTTATATTAAGTGGACAGTTCCTCAGGAGTTACCATGTAAGTACACTGTAAATACAGTGTTTTAAATAATAATGTAAGACTGACCTTTGTAGACTTTATATTGTTTACCGTTGCTGAGGAGTTACCATGTAAGTACACTGTAATTCAACATTAGTCCTGCCAGTCATAAATACATGGTATAAATATAGGAATCATCCTGGTTTACATATAGGTTCAGTGTATTCCAAACTGGTAACTGCAGTATTGAATTTCATTTGGAATTGGAACAACTTGATTAAATACATATTGTTGTTACAACATGTAGTTACATAATTCCTGTTACATGTGTACTTACTGAAGTAAAAAAAGTGTTGTTACCAGTGTACTGTTACACATTTGTACTTACGCATACCATTCCGTGAGTTGTTACATATGTGTAAGTACACAAATATTACACCTGTAGATACTATGTACCAATGTGTACTTACACTGTAGTTACATACTATGTACACATGTAGTTACCATGTAAGTGCACAGGTATTAGGGCCACTTAATATAAAGTGGGACCGAATTTATAAATCAAATGTAAGAATTTAACAGGAAAGATGATGCATACATTTAATACGATTTAAAAAAAATGGCCTTTATAAAATTAAATAACGCCCTGGGGTGAATATCACAAATATGCAGATTTAAGTCAGCCGATGTAAAAGCTGACAGAACACTGATGAGAATATTACTACAGAATCCATATATGTATACCACCAATTTATTTTAATTTGATTAAATTAATGTTTAAGTTGATATTTACAAGAAATATTGTAACTGTTACTAACTTTTAACTGCTGTAAAAAGCACCTTATTTTTTTAAAGTGTTTGCAAACCATATGTTATTGCACTTTTTTTTTTGCACAATTTTGCGCATACTGCGATTAATCGCGATTAATCACAGAAAAAAATCACGCGATTAATCGCAATTAAACATTATTGTTGCCCAGCACTACTATTGAGTTAAACTATTCTAAAATGAATATCAAACAAAAACCATAACAAGTTATACAGTGTAATTACAAATTAACAAATGCTATCTAACAAGAAAACCTTTTACAAAATCTTATTGGCTAGCCAGAAGATTTTATTACATCCATGGCATGCCCAAAGGAGCTGTTTTATATTATTAAAACAGCTTTAATTATTATTAACAGGTCCTGACCCTAAGCACATGCTCTACACTTCACCAAATTGATAACCTCCAAAAACACACACTTTTAAATACTAACATTAAACATGAATAAGTCTCTCCATTTTCTCATTTTATTAAAAAAGCATAAAATAGCACTTTATTTAAACATTTACTCTCCGAATTTAGCCCCTTTGCAAAGCATTATGGGAAGTGAATGTTTGGGTTACATGATTGAAACGTGTTATTTGAAAATAAAAACATCAAGAAGCAGTTACATTTGAACCAGAAACCTGATATATCTTTTGTTAAATCAAGATGAGTTACTTAAATAAAGTGAACATCATCATGCAATCATTTTTTTGAGTGTCCCCAACACTGCGGGCGATATGACAGAGGAGAAAGCCTTCGCCTCTCGTTCGTTTGTATTCCACAAGCCTGCCGCCACCTGTGTCGATTAAACGGCATGAAGTGTGTGTGTGTGTGTGTGTGTGTGTGTGTGTGTGTGTGTGTGTGTGTGGAGATCCAGTCGTGGAATATCAAGGGAAATTTCATGCCTGCTGCTTTTTCCGTCAGGGTAAAACAGCCTCGTATTAGCGCTCGTTCCTCCCTGAAGACCTTACACAGCCAACCTGCAAACCAGGAGAATTATTTGAAAATGTATTATAATCAATATTGTTCATTGATGATAATCTGATAGATTAGATGAGAAGTCAATCAATCAATCAGCTTTATTTATATTGCGCTTTTACAGTGCCGATTGTTTTAAAGCAGCTTCACAGTGTCAAACAGGACAATATTGCAACAAAATTAGATTTGTCTGTACAGTCGTTCTGGAGAACACAGTGATGCTATCAGCTTATTTTAATTTATCATAGAGCGACAATGTTGGCAGATCAGTATTATAGTTTATAGAATTAAATAAGACCTAATTAATTAATTTTATTTGTATATTTAGTTGAATAATGGATTATATTTTAGTGTCCCCAACTGAGCAAGCCAAGCCAAAGGCGACCAAAGGAACCGAAACTCCATCAGGGCATGATGCACTCTAAAAAATGCTGGGTTAAAAACAACCCAAGTTGGATTGTAAATCGAAAAACCCAGAAATTGGGTTGTTTAAATGGGCTGATTGGGTTCAAACAATTCAATTTCTGGGTTTGTCCATTTTCAACCCAACTTGGGTTGTTTTAACCCAGCATTTTTAAGATTGTGGAGAAAAATAAACCCTGGGAAAAACCAGGCTCAGTTCTCCTCTGGCCTATTAACACACAGTGTATGATTATTATTCTGGCAACCTTACAGGTCAGAAATCATATTAGATCGGAATATTTGAAAGTTCTGGGTATCACGCAGGTTTATTTCAATCTAGAAAAATGCTGGGTTAAAAACAACCCAAGTTGGGTTGTAAATGGACAAACCCAGAAATTGGGTTGTTTGAATGGGTCCATTCAATGGGTTCAAACAACACAATTTCTGGGTTTGTCCATTTTCAACCCAACTTGGGTTGTTTTTATCCCAGCATTTTTTAGAGTGTTAGGATGGCGTGTCGATTACACGAGATTATGAATATAAGATTCAGTGTTTGTAGACATTGTGGTTGAAATGTGTTGTCTCCGCTCATTGAGAACCTGAAAGCCTCAGCTCAGGCAGTTCTCAGGAGAGTATATGGTGTTATTCCGTCAGTTTTGTGGTGCCGCCTACAGTATGTAGGTCAGGTGGTTATTAATGGAGGACAGACCTCACTGGTCGAGCAGATGTGTCCCAGTAGCACAGTTTGAGCGGCCGATGGTTGGCTTTCCTTTTCCCAGTGATCCGGATAAGCTGAAGGATGTTTGGCAGGACGGGAGTCTGAAACAGATGGCTCTAAGATTTAAAAACTTGAAATGTTGTTTGGTAACACTTTATTTTAAGGTTCAGTAACTATTAACTAGTGTCTTATTATCATGCATATTAATAGGATATTGTCTGTTTATTAGTACTGATAAAGCTCATATTAATGCCTTATTCTGCATGAGCTTATTCTACAGCCCTTAATCCGACACGATACCTAAACTTAAATGCTACAAAAACTACCTTACTAACTATTAATAAGCAGTAAATTAGGAGTTTATTGAGGCAAAAGTCATTTGTTAATAGTGAATGTGTTCCCCGTACTAAAGTGTTACCATGTTGCTTTTGCAGACAATTTTAATAGACAAATTCTATTAAAATAAAAACTGAAAGTATAAAAATGTGTGCTGTCAAATCGATTAATCGCATCCAAAATAAAAGTTTGTTTACATAATATATATATATATATATGTGTGTGTGTGTGTGTGTGTGTGTGTGTGTGTGTGTGTGTACTGTGTGTAATTATTAAGACCTGGGACCATTTTGGGGATTTCCACCTGAATTGGCCTACCCAAATTGAAAAGCCTCCCATACATATATTTACAAATTTTTATAGATACCGTTAATCGCGGTTCATTTATTTGGCAGATATACAAAAAATATTATAATAGTATATATATATGTTTTTTTTTTAAACACTGCTACTAACACACCACTCCTGCATGCTGCTTTCAGAAAGAAATGCATTATTCATTGTGTCTTCTTTAAAAGCAGTGAACTATACTGTGTATGTATAGTGTTGTGTCAGTATGTGCGATAGTGTGTGATTTTGACCACAGCAAGTTCTCGTTAGTCGGTCCTGCTGTGTAAATGTGAACACAGACTCGTGATGGTGTCCTATTTCATCTCCATCCATAATTCATAACACTCAAATGTCATTTTTTGGGCAGTTGCAAATGGGTTATGAATTTGTTAGGGTCTTACACAACTGCATCTCAAGAAAGGCATCTTGTTTTAGAGATACTTTTACTGGAAAACAAGTCAAAAATGTTTTTAGTTCCTGCTGGTATTTTCATTTCTGTTTTCATTTAGCCTGACGTGGTCAGACTAGCCTAGAAATCTAGACGCACCCTAGCGGCAGCAAATCTAATCTGCCCGCGAGTGTCGTCTAGCAACTCTCAATACCCATCTGAGCTGTAAACGCCTAACTCTTGCCGGGCCAATCACATCGTGTATAGAGTCGGTGGGCGGGGCCATAATGACACCAGAGTTGCGTTTGCGTGCTTCTAGTAAACACAAACAGCTTTGAGCGCGACTCTGAAAGACTTTGAGTTAAGCTTTTCTCTGAGAAAAGAACAAAGAACGGCACTGAAGTCATTCTTAAGAAGGGCAGATGTGTTCGGAGTTTAGCCGACCGGATACGGCGAATGTTTAATCAGTCAGCGAGCTCCGCTTCACCTTCATTGCTCTGGTTGGTGTAGGCTAGCGCTATCATATCGCGTGCAGAGGGAGTTTGAACGACAACCGTTTATCCGCCCCTCGGATTGAGCTGTCAATGGTGAGTTTCCAGATCAAACATCTTGATGTGGGTCTGGCTTGTCAGGCTATGGTCATGCTCAGCTCTAGTCAGAATATGAGTCTGATGCGCCATTGGGCTGTGATTATGAGGCGTGTTTCAACCCAACCAGGAAAGACCTCAATTGGACAGACCGACAGCCAATCAGAGCAGCGGAGTGACGCATTGTCAAATGTCAACAGACAGAGCTCAACTACTGTGTTGCCAAGTCTGTTTTTTTCAAGTCTGGTTGAAACGACTATTATGTGATATATAGACTCATGAGTGCGAATTTTAGCAGCAACCTTGCTAAAATAACAAACATTTTACCCCCCAAACACCATTTTTTCCCGGAAAACCCCCTGAGAAGCTATTGTTTAGGGCTTGTAGTTGGCAGGTTTTGTTGTGAAAACTTGGCAACCCTGTCTGCACGCGCGCTGGAATAAACGATCTTTGCCGGTGTTGTAAAAAAATAAAAGAATTTAATGATACACAGAGTACTTACCCAACATGATCATCATTTCTGAGAGAACTAGTGAAGGTGATGCAGATACGAACAAGCTCTCCGTTTAGGATTCGAACAAATATAATCCAAGCGCTTTTGATGACGTGATGATTACGGTACTGTTGATCATCTGTCCGTCATCGGCTAAAGCCTGCCCTGATGATTTCATTGGTCAGTTTCTGTTGATCATCTGTCCGTCATCGTCTAAAGCCCGCCCTGATGATCTCATTGGTCAGTTTCTGTTGATCATCTGTCCGTCATCGTCTAAAGCCCGCCCTGATGATCTCATTGGTCCGAACAGTTTCTGTTGATCATCTGTCCATCATCGGCCTAAAGCCTGATGATCTCATTGGTCAGTTTCTGTTGATCATCTGTCCATCATCGTCTAAAGCCCGCCCTGATGATCTCATTGGTCCGAACAGTTTCTGTTCGGGGATAATTACTCCTCTGTGGAGCGAGGCCAGACCGAACCGCCCGACCTAAAAAATGTGTGGGCGGGGCTAAGTTCTGCTGGCATTCAGGCTAGTTTTCATTAGTTTCTGCGGGTGAAGTTGGAGCAGCTCTGTGACTGTATTGATTGATCCTCTCTCTCTCTCTCTCTCTCTCTCTCTCTCTCTCTCTCTCTCTCTCTCTCTCTCTCTCTCTCTCTCTCTCTCTCATTAGGAAGAGCGGAGGTGTTTCTGGATCTCTCCAAAGGTTAGAGGGGCTGTCTGTGTTTGTAATACAGTCTGAATTGAGCTCTAGTTAGTTATTCATGACATGTGTCCACGGCTAAAGAGCGTGCGATCCTCCAGGGGGAAGAAAAGAGTTTTGTACTTCAGCAGCCCAGTAATAACCAGAGAAAAAAGGCTTTACATAGATTTGACATATATTTGCTTCTTACACTGGAGATAATTTCTGAAATGTCCTCCCAAAGCTTCTTAAGGATCCAACTTCTCTGCTTAAAAGACCAGCTTTAGAAGTTACATCTCCATTTTTTGTTCCGACAGGTTTGTGCTGGTTTGGATCAAAAATGCTGGACTATGCTATATAAGTAAAATAAACCTCTGTCATCATTTGTGACCCTGGGCGACAAAACCAGTCATAAGGGTCATATGTTTGACATTAAGATTTATAAATCATCTGAAAGCTGAATAAATAAGCGTTCCATTGATGTCTGGTTTGATAGGATAACATTTGGCCGAGATTCAACTATTTGAAAATCTGGAATATGAGGGTGCAAACAAATCTAAATATTGAGAAAATCTCTTTTAAAGTTGTCCAAATTAAGTCCTTAGCAATGCATATTACTACTAATAATACATTTTTTTATATATATATTTATGCTTGTAAATTTACAAAATATCTTCATGAAACATGATCTTAATATCCTAATGATTTTTGGCATACAATAAAAATGGATAATCTCTTAATAATTATAATAATAATACGTTTTTTTTAATAGCGCCTTTCCCATACTCAAGGTCGCTATACACAAAATATACATACACAAAATAGACATACATACACAATATAGGACATAAACATACAAATATACAGAGAAGAAAAGCAATTCTAAGCAGAAAAAGATTGGAAAAACTGTAAGAAAAGATATGTTTTTAGTTGAGACTTGAAGGAGGATATAGTAACAGTGTCGCGTAGAGAACAGGGGAGAAAATTCCAGAGTTTTGGGGCCACAGCACTGAACGAATGATTGAATGATTCAATGACTCACTCTTTAAGACTTCACTTGTTTCATTACTGGATGAATCAGCGTTTTTGAACAAATCTCTTGAATGAATCATTCAGTGACTTGCTCATAAAGTGGCTTTCCTGCTTAAAAGACCAGCTTAGAATTTAATTTCCTTTTTTCATTCAGATAGGAGTGTGCCGATTTGGATCAAAAATGCTGGTGGCTGAAGCTAGGACTATATAAGCAAATTAAACCTCTGTCGTCATTTGTGACCACAAAACCAGTCATAAGGGTCAAATTTTTTTAATTGAGATGCATACACCATACAAAAGCTAAATAAATAAGCTTTCCAATGATGTCTGGTTTGTTAGGATAGGACAACATTTGAATATCTGTAATCTGAGGGTGCAAAAAAAGCGAAATATTGAGAAAATCTCCTTTAAAGTTGTCCAGATGAAGTCCTTAGCAATGCATAATACTACTAATAATATATTTTTTATATATTTACTGTAGGAAATTTACCAAATATCTTCATGGAACATGATCTTAATATCCTAATGATTTTTGGCATAAAAGAAAACTTGATAATTTTGACCTATACAATGCATTCCCACAAATATACCCGTGAGACGCAGGACTGGTTTCGTGCTCCAGGGCACATTTATGAACAGAAACCCATCGAAATGGTCAAAATTTCACACAGGTTTGGAGTAAATGATGACAGAAATGGTCATTTTTGCTTGAACTATCCCTTTAAAAAGATGCGTCTCATCTGAATTGTTTCTTGAAATGCATGATCTTTCTTCATGTGTGGATCCTTATTATATAACATAATCATGCTATCTGTCATCGAGCGTACAGATATAATCCCATCAGCATCTCAACACGACAGCGCTGGGATTATGAATCAGAGATGAGAATAAATCCTCACTCATTTATACATGGTGACGGCGAACGGATACGCAACAGTTTTTTATCTTTCTCTCTTGGGTTCAATCAATTAATCCTTTTATTCAGCAATGATGCGTCTAATTAAACATTAAAGGTATTTCTAATGTTATGAAATATTTCTTTTTTAAATACATGCTGTTTTGAATGAATGATTCAATGACTCGCTCATAAAGACTTCACTCGTTTCATTACTGGATGAATCAGCGTTTTTGAACAAATTTCTTGAATGAATGATTCAATGACTCGCTCATAAAGACTTCACTCGTTTCATTACTGGATGAATCAGCGTTTTTGAACAAATTTCTTGAATGAATGATTCAATGACTCGCTCATAAAGACTTCACTCGTTTCATTACTGGATGAATCAGTGTTTTTGAACAAATTTCTTGAATGAATGATTCAATGACTCGCTCATAAAGACTTCACTCGTTTCATTACTGGATGAATCAGCGTTTTTGAACAAATTTCTTGAATGAATGATTCAATGACTCGCTCATAAAGACTTCACTCATTTCATTACTGGATGAATCAGCGTTTTTGAACAAATTTCTTGAATGAATGATTCAATGACTCGCTCATAAAGACTTCACTCGTTTCATTACTGGATGAATCAGTGTTTTTGAACAAATCTCTTGAATGAATGATTCAATGACTCGCTCATAAAGACTTCACTCGTTTCATCACTGGATGAATCAGCGTTTTTGAGCAAATCTCTTGATTGAATGATTCAATGACTCGCTCATAAAGACTTCACTCATTTCATTACTGGATGAATCAGCGTTTTTGAACAAATTTCTTGAATGAATGATTCAATGACTCGCTCATAAAGACTTCACTCATTTCATTACTGGATGAATCAGCGTTTTGAACGAATCTCTTGATTGAATGATTCAATGACTCACTCATTAAGACCACTCATTTTATTACTGGATGAATGCAGCATTTTGAATGAATCTCTTGATGATCGTTCTAGACTTATTCAATGTCATCTTTAATCAAAATGCATCACGTTACTGGAGCAGAATAGGTGGCAATGCCATATTTTTGTTGAGATGGAAGAGACCTTCACCCATCACATTTGTGATGGTCTGTTTTCTCATTCATTCGGCTTCACTCGCTTATTTGTCCTTCTTGGAGAATGTTCTATTACAGGAGAGGGAGAGAGAGAGAGAGAGAGAGAGAGAGAGAGAGAGAGAGAGAGAGAGAGAGAGAGAGAGAGAGAGAGAGAGAGAGAGATGTATTGTTGTTTTCCGCATCACAGACGCTGAGGGTCAGGTGGATCGAGCCGGAAATAAGCTGTCAACAGCTTTCACCTGTCCGCTGATTGATCTCTCTATCAGTTTCTCTCTCAATGCTCATTTCACATGACAATGCTCTCGTTCTCCCTTTGGCTCGCCTCCATCTGTCTCTCCTCATCATCCTTTATTATGACTTCAAATGAGAGAAGAGACATACACGTCATGCCTACTAAACACAAGCAGCCGGGATTGAGAACACAGCAGTGCTTATAGTCATCAAGATGATGTAAATGTTTACTGATATTCCAGTCCCTCCAGGATTTCGCGATTTTTTTGATGATTTTTGCGATCAAAATTACTGATTTTGTGGTGGTAATTTTCAGAAATTTGCGGAAAATGATTAGGATAATCAAAAAAATTATTATTATACCGCATTTGCCATAGTGTCATATGTATTATGTTAGATGCACAATAGTCATACACGACAATAGAACAAACAAAATGCACAAATCTTGTTAATTTTGGTATTGTACAAAAAAAGGCTAGCCCAGTGGTGTACTTAAATAACATGATCGCTTAGGGTGGGAAATATCTGGGAAAAATAATTCCCAGCAATAAGCAATATCCTAATATAAAAAGTTCTCAAATAATTAATTAATCAAATAAATAGTCAGCAATAAAATAAGAATTATTAAACAAATGATAGGTGGACAAATAAATACAAAATAAAGATACAGATACAAACAGTGCTTTTTAAAGTCATTTTTTAAACCAATTGTTATTTGATGGCTAGCCTATGGGCTATATTTGGTTGCTTTCACGTTAAAGATTACTGCCTACAGTAATACACAGACTCAATACTGTCACATGCCTCAAACCTACAGTCTAAAAAAATTGGTGCTATTTGGCACTAAAAGTGGTTCCTGGCTTGTAATCATAGGGTAACCACTTTTGGTGCCAAATAGCACCATATCTTTAAAGGTGCTCTACAGCACCTTTGTCAAATGGTGATGCAGAACCCATAAGAGGTGCCGTATCGCAGTTTATTTCTTCCTCAATAATGGTGCTAAACGGCACCAACAGTAGTTCTTTGGTGTGTAAAGAACCTTTAAAGAGGCTTGAAAGGCTCTTTGTACGGCAGTGGTGTTCGCACCTTTACCATCCCAAAGAACCACTGAAGAACCACAGAAGAACCACACAGGGGCTTAACAGGTTCTGGATATGGTAATGGTGCTATATAGCACCTCAGTCATCCCAAAGAACCACTGAAGAACCACTAAAGAACTACTGAATCACTAAGATTTGGTGCTATACAGCACTTAAAGTGGTTCCCCTATGATTACAAGCCAAAGAACCACTTTTAGTACTATATAGCACCGTTTTTTTAAGAGTGTATTTACTCAAGACACCACCAAGACGGACATTTAGGAATAATCAAGAGTGTATTTGATTTTGATTGTTCAAGGCCATTTGGCTCAAATAGAACAGATCTGAATACTATCATACTATCATACTTTTATTTGGTCATTCATCCATCTTGAGTAATCAATTCACCCAGTCCATGACACTTATGCGAGACGACATGTGAGAAAGATTCGCTTTCACAAAAGACCACTAACTGCGAATGCAACTGTATTCTCATGAAAACAATTAAATAAAATAGAGATGGTTCAATTAGATAGTCATTGTTTTTTGTGATTTTAAATAATTTTTTGTGATTATTTTGCGGTGAAATGTAGCCTGACGTGGCCATACTCAACTCCAATCAGAATACGAGTCTGATGCTCATTGGGCTGTGATTATAGGGCGTGTTTCAACCCAACCAGGAAAGATCTCAATTGGACAGACCTATAGCCAATCAGAGCAGCCGAGCGACGTATTGTCATTCAAATGTCAACAGAGCTCAACTGCACTGTGTTGCCAAGTCCGCGTTTTATCCGCGGGTTGTTTTCCATGTCCGAGGGTTGAAGCGACAAAACACATTTTATCCCCCAAACGTAATTTTTTTCCAGGGTTAGGGTTAGGTTTAGCAATTTGCAATAGAATCGCCCGACCTAAAAATGTTGTGGGCGGGGCTAAGTTCGGCTGGCATCCAGGCTAGGTGAGTGACTAATTGACCCTTCGCTAAGCCACACCCGAAAACCACCACAGGCCAATCTTGGCTTAGCAACCGTAACTAGGTGCGGAAGGTCTGTCAAGCTTTTGAGCGAGGGAAACATGCCGATGCAAATCTGTGCGTATGGATTGTGCAAATCTGATGCCTATCCTAAAAGTTTGGACAGATGGTGTATTTTTTTTCCTTCCCCAAAACGTAAAACGGAAGGTTAGAAATACCAGCCTTGAATCAAGCAGTGTGTGTGAGACCCCATTCACAACTAACGTTAAATGTCGTCAGGATTAACAAAAACACCTACGTTTGCTTCAACAAACTGAAAATACATGAGGTTTTTGACTGATGCAAGTTATTACATATGATGCAGTATATAGACTATAAAAAGAACTGTCTTAGCTTTATTTATTAGTTTTGTATTGTAGTTTTGTTTAGACAAAATGTGTGCAAATTAAGACCTTCATCATAAGGATTGTTGCAGTGGCTGTGTTTATAATATTAATAAAACCCATCATGTTTGAGAGAGTGGCTTTCTGTTATAAGGTTTCAGTAAATGTGTGGTTTTTGATGAATGGCTCAGGTCAGAATCTCAGGCTAGTGCCAGGTCGGAGTAGATTATAGACACACGACACGTGAGCAGTAGCCCGGCGCGCTAAATATAACGTTAATCCGGAGAATCATTGCAAAGTTTTCAGGCTAATGTCTTGTGTTTATTCCACAAGATTTATTGATAAGTTGTTTGATTTATAATTATTCGATTATTTTCTCATTTTACTTACCCTGTTGTGCATGAACATACATATGAGGCAGCTGCTGATTGCGCTGAGACCATAGGCTTTAGCTTCAATTTTATTAAAATTATTCTGTAATCGGTTGCATATATATCCCGCAAATACATACTGCAGTCCCTTTTTTCTTACTCTCTCAGATATTTCCCCTGTTCGCCAGAAATGACTAATTATCTCCTCGGAAATGTCTGACACCGGCACATACATACTGTAATAGACGTGCCAGGCGCGAAAGCTTGACAGGCGTAGCAACAGTAACTACGGGGGGGCGGGGCTTAGCGAAGGGTCAATTATGCAGGATCTACTAATACTACTAATATTACTAATAGACTAATATTCACTAAAAACCCTCATGTGGTTCCAAACATGTTTGACTTAATTTCATACTCTTATAAATGATTTTTCGATCTTCACATCTCACATTGTCGGCCCGAGCACAGATGGTGTGAGGACCCTATTGTAATCGCTCAGTCTATTCTTCATCTCCAAAATGAATCGCATGTTTAAGGGCCTAAACGTGCTCGAAAACTTACGAAACTTTGCACACGCGTCAGAAATTGTGAAGATTTACGTCTGATATGAGAATCAGAATTAGGCGTGGCAAAATGGCTCGATAGCGCCACCTTTAAAATGTAAATTAAACAGTATTCGCGCTGCATTTTACGTACGAGTATGAAATTCAGTAGAGACGTAACAGCCCAATACCAACAAAAAAAAAACCTGGTTGTAAAGTCTGAAAACCAACAGGAAGTGAGATATTTTGAATTTTCTCTGCAAAATGTTTGCAGTTTGTACCATTTCCAGACATTGTACTTTAACAAACTCCTCCCTAATATTTAACCAGAACAACATTACATTTGGTCAGTCTAATCTAAAGGCCTTGGTGATGTTAAATTGCGAAGATCTTGAGTTTTCCCTGGAGGGCCGGTCTGTGGCGGCCTCACAAATTTCAATGTTTCACCAAGAAACGGGAAGTTGTTGTAACTATCCGATCTGCCCCAAACTTCACATGTTTGATAAGAGTCCTGAAGACATCTATATGCTAATATTCAGTTACAGTCATAGCGCCACCTGCTGGCAACAGGAAATGCCATGATTTCTATTGCAATTCACTCCCAGAAACTCATTTAAATATACCATGAAGTCCCAAACATGTTAGAAACACATTAAATCAAGCAACACTTGGCTAAGTGCTAATGTATGTGAATAATGCCACAAAACAGGAAGTTGTTGTAGCTCAGGCATGCAATGTTCAGTCTGCCTAAACTTCACATATTTGTAATAGTCCTGACCTGAAGACATCTACATGCCAATGTTCAGTTATAGTCAAAGCGCCACCTTATGGCAGTAGGAAATGTGGCCTATATTTTTTATTAAATGCATGTCGCCCACTATTCGCGGGTGACATTGACCCCGGGTGCAAGGGCCCTTTCATCGCTGCTTGCAGCTTTATTTCCGTGCTGTCATTGGGGTGTACCCTAAGGCATGGGCGTAGATTACGCGGGGGACGCGGGGGACGTGTCCCCCTCACTTTTAATAAAATGTATTTTCGTCCCCCGCACTTTTACTGGGTCTCACCGATCCTAGTCGACCCGCTCCGAGCGGGATCCGAACCGGCGTTACCTGCGCGGGGGCGGGCAAGTTAACAGGGACGCTAAAAACGGGCAAGTGTATTTACATAGAAACCAATGTGAATACATCAAGATTTAAATTCAGAGACGAAAAATAATCTATGCATGACCTGTCATTTTATTCGCATCTAAATATGAGGAGGGCGCTCTCACGGAATGTCAAACGTGGATTCGTAGAGGTAATATCCAGTCACGCTGGAGCTGCAGCTGAAGGAAAACAATCGTTATGAGTGATGAAACGTGACGACGACAATCAGACGAGTGCAACAATATATGCTTTGTGTGTGTTTTTCAAGTCATCTCAATGTAGGCTATTTATTGACAATAAAGTATAGGCCATCATATGAATAATTCAGTTTTTAATGTTAAGTATATTCTGCTCACCAAGGCTGCATTTATGTAATCAAAAATAGTTACTATTTTTGTACAAACAGTACTATTTTGAAATATTATTACAAACTAAAACAGCTTTTTTCCTATGTGAATATATAGCAATGTATTCCTGTGATCAAAGCTGAATTTATCATCATTCCTCCAGTCTTCAGTGTCACATGATCCTTCACTAATCATTCTCAGATGAGGATTTCATAATCAAGAAACATTTATGATTATTATCTGTGTTGAAAACAGTTGTGCTGCTTAAAAATGTTGTGGAAACCATGATAGCCTACATGTTATTTTTCAGGATTCTTTAATGAATAGAAAGTTCAAAGGATAGCATTTATTTGCATTCATTAAATAAATTATCTTTTGTAATATAAAAAATATCACTTGTGATCAATTTAATGCATGTCTGATCAACAAAAGTATTAATTTCTCTCTTTTTTAATTTTTCCACAAATGTTTAGATGGTTTCCACAAGAATTAAGCATCACCATGAGCAGCACAACTGATAATAATCATAAATGTGTGTTGATCATCAGATCCTCATATGAGAATGATTAGTGAAGGATCACTGAAGACTGGAGTAATGATGATAAATTCAGCTTTGATCCCAGGAATAAATCACACTTTACTATATCTTCACATAGAGAACAGCATGGTTTACATTAGAATATATATTTTTTTACATTGCATAAAATATATGGAGTCTTAATGCACAAGTGTTTGTAGGCTAGTATATAAACCAATCATAAAATTGGCACAAAAAATAGGAGAATAATATTATAAATATTAATTAGTGGTTATTGTTCTGCAGTGTATTTGATATCTTGCCCAATTAAAAGCAAGAGATGCGATAAATTATATTGGTCCAAAAAAATACAAATAATTTCTGTCCCCCTCACTTCTGAAAAGATGGCTACGCCCCTACCCTAAGGTACAAGTGAGACGCAGGACTGGTTTCGTGCTCCAGGGCACATTTATGAACAGAAACCCATTGAAACGGTCAAAATATCATACAGGTTTGGAGTAAATGATGACAGAAATGGTCATTTTTGCTAAGTGAAAAGGTACATCTTCACCCCTAAATGGTACATATTAGTACCTTAAAAGGTACCCTAAACCTACCCATCACACATACATACACACACACACACTGCCCCTAAACCTACCCATCACACACACACACACACACACACACACACACACACACACACACACACACACACACACACACACACACACACACACACACACACACACACACACACACAGCCCCTGCCCCTAAACCTACCCATCACACATACACACACATACACTGCCCCTAAACCTATCCATCACACATACATACACACACACACACACACACACACACATACACACACACACACACACACACACACACACACACACACACACACACACACACACACACACACACACACACACACTGCCCCTGCCCCTAAACCTACCCATCACACATACAAACACACACACACTGCCCCTAAACCTACCCAACACACACACACACACACACACACACACACACACACACACGCATTTTTACTTTTTAAAAAAAACTCCTCCTGTGTGATTTATAAGCATTTTGAAAAGTGGGGACATGGGGTAATGTCCTGATATGTCACCATTTTCTGTAATACCTGTGTCATACACATGTTATTATACACATTTTTGTCCTGATATGTCACAAAAACAAGCACACACACACACACACACACACACACACACACACACACACACACACACACACACACACACACACACACACACACACACACACACACACACACACACACACTGCCCCTGCCCCTAAACCTACCCATCACACATACACACACACCTTGCCCCTAAACCTACCCAACACACACACACACACACACACACACACACACACACACACACACACACACACACACACACACACACACACACACACACACACACACACACACACACTGCCCCTGCCCCTAAACCTACCCATCACACACACACACACACACACACACACACACACACACACACACACACACACACACACACACACACACACCCACACACACTGCCCCTGCCCCTAAACCTACCCATCACACACACACACACACACACACACACACACACACACACACACACACACACACACACACACACACACACACACACACACACACACACACACACACTGCCCCTGCCCCTAAACCTACCCATCACAAGAAACATTCTGCAGTTTTACATTTTCCAAAAAACATAATTTAGTATCTTTATAAATTCATTTACCTTGTGGACACATACACACACACACATAATGGCTCGTTTCGGCATAGACATACACACGGAATCACACGGCAGAGACATACGTGTATAGCTCAAAATGCGTACAGATAACACTCCACTTGGCTTTACAAAGTGCTGTGTATGTTTATGCAAAGTCTTGATGTCATGTTGAGATTTTGGAAGTTGCATTCAAAATGCTTGGCTGAGGGTAAAGCATGACAATTCATTGTTTTACCGTAGGTTTAACGGTATGATCTGTGAACTGTAGAGTCGTTCTCCGGCTCTGTCACAGCACCATTATCACGCTGGGCTTTTGCTGTCCTTGAACTTCCTGTCAGACATGCTAAAAAAATAATCCTGCTGTTGCCGTGGATACACAGAGACAGCAGTTCACTATGAGACATTGACACCCTCCATGTAATCCAATCCTGGACTAAAAACACTCGATTATGTGGTTCAGCTCACATCTGTAGAGAGTATTTTTCTCATTAATTTTTTCTAAAAGGATTTTAAATAGGGAGTTGTACACTCTTAGAAGAAAAGGTTATATAGAACCTTAAAATGTTCTATCGGCAGTACGTATTTGGCACCCCTAAAAGGTTCACTGCAAAAAAAAAATGCTTTTCTTACTTAGTATTTTTGTCTTGTTTCTAGTCCAAACTAGCCTGGATGCCAGCTGAACTTAGCCCCGCCCACAACATTTTTAGGTCGGGTGGTTCGGTCTGGACTCGCTCCATAGAGGAGTAATTATCCCGAACAGAAACAGTTTGGACCAATGAAATCATCAGGGCGGGCTTAAGACGATGACTGACAGATGATCAACAGAAACTGACCAATGAGATCATCAGGGCGGGCTTAAGACGATGACTGACAGATGATCAACAGAAACTGACCAATGAAATCATCAGGGCGGGCTTAAGACGATGACTGACAGATGATCAACAGAAACTGACCAATGAAATCATCAGGGCGGGCTTAAGACGATGACTGACAGATGATCAACAGAAACTGACCAATGAAATCATCAGGGCGGGCTTAAGACGATGACTGACAGATGATCAACAGAAACTGACCAATGGGATCATCAGGGCAGGCTTTAGACGATGACGGACAGATGATCAACAGAAACTGACCAATGAAATCATCAGGGCGGGCTTTAGACGATGACAGACAGATGATCAACAGTAACTGACCAATGAGATCATCAGGGCGGGCTTTAGACGATGACGGACAGATGATCAACAGAAACTGACCAATGAAATCATCAGGGCGGGCTTTACACGATGACGGACAGATGATCGACAGAAACTGACCAATGAGATCATCAGGGCGGGCTTTAGACGATGACGGACAGATGATCAACAGTAACTGACCAATGAAATCATCAGGGTGGGCTTTAGACAATGACGGACAGATGATCAACAGAAACTGACCAATGAAATCATCAGGGTGGGCTTTAGACAATGACGGACAGATGATCAACAGAAACTGACCAATGAAATCATCAGGGCGGGCTTTAGACGATGACGGACAGATGATCAACAGAAACTGACCAATGAGATCATCAGGGCGGGCTTTAGACGATGACGGACAGATGATCAACAGTAACTGACCAATGAAATCATCAGGGTGGGCTTTAGACAATGACGGACAGATGATCAACAGAAACTGACCAATGAAATCATCAGGGTGGGCTTTAGACAATGACGGACAGATGATCAACAGAAACTGACCAATGAAATCATCAGGGCGGGCTTTAGACGATGACGGACAGATGATCAACAGAAACTGACCAATGAAATCATCAGGGCGGGCTTAAGACGATGACTGACAGATGATCAACAGAAACTGACCAATGGGATCATCAGGGCAGGCTTTAGACGATGACGGACAGATGATCAACAGAAACTGACCAATGAAATCATCAGGGCGGGCTTTAGCCGATGATGGACAGATGATCAACAGAAACTGACCAATGAAATCATCAGGGCGGGCTTTAGACGATGACAGACAGATGATCAACAGTAACTGACCAATGAGATCATCAGGGCGGGCTTTAGATGATGACGGACAAATGATCAACAGAAACTGACCAATGAAATCATCAGGGCGGGCTTTACACGATGACGGACAGATGATCGACAGAAACTGACCAATGAGATCATCAGGGCGGGCTTTAGCCGATGATGGACAGATGATCAACAGTAACTGACCAATGAGATCATCAGGGCGGGCTTTAGACGATGACGGACAGATGATCAACAGAAACTGACCAATGAGATCATCAGGGCGGGCTTTAGACGATGACGGACAGATGATCAACAGAAACTGACCAATGAGATCATCAGGGCGGGCTTTAGCCGATGACGGAGAGATGATCAACAGAAACTGACCAATGAAATCATCAGGGCGGACTTTAGCCGATGACGGACAGATGATCAACAGAAACTGACCAATGAGATCATCAGGGCGGGCTTTAGACGATGATGGACAGATGATCAACAGAAACTGACCAATGAGATCATCAGGGCGGGCTTTAGACGATGACGGACAGATGATCAACAGAAACTGACCAATGAGATCATCAGGGCGGGCTTTAGACGATGATGGACAGATGATCAACAGAAACTGACCAATGGGATCATCAGGGCGGGCTTTAGACGATGACGGACAGATGATCAACAGAAACTGACCAATGAAATCATCAGGGCGGGCTTTAGACGATGACGGACAGATGATCAACAGAAACTGACCAATGAGATCATCAGGGCGGGCTTTAGCCGATGACGGAGAGATGATCAACAGAAACTGACCAATGAAATCATCAGGGCGGGCTTTAGCCGATGACGGACAGATGATCAACAGAAACTGACCAATGAGATCATCAGGGCGGACTTTAGCCGATGACGGACAGATGATCAACAGAAACTGACCAATGAGATCATCAGGGCGGGCTTTAGACGATGATGGACAGATGATCAACAGAAACTGACCAATGAGATCATCAGGGCGGGCTTTAGACGATGACGGACAGATGATCAACAGAAACTGACCAATGAGATCATCAGGGCGGGCTTTAGACGATGATGGACAGATGATCAACAGAAACTGACCAATGAAATCATCAGGGCGGGCTTTAGACGATGACGGACAGATGATCAACAGAAACTGACCAATGAAATCATCAGGGCGGGCTTTAGACAATGACGGACAGATGATCAACAGAAACTGACCAATGAGATCATCAGGGCGGGCTTTAGCCGATGATGGACAGATGATCAACAGTAACTGACCAATGAGATCATCAGGGCGGGCTTTAGCGATGACCGACAGATGATCAACAGAAACTGACCAATGAGATCATCAGGGCGGGCTTTAGACGATGACGGACAGATGATCAACAGAAACTGACCAATGAGATCATCAGGGCGGGCTTTAGACGATGACGGACAGATGATCAACAGAAACTGACCAATGAGATCATCAGGGCGGGCTTTAGCCGATGACGGACAGATGATCAACAGAAACTGACCAATGAAATCATCAGGGCGGGCTTTAGCCGATGACGGACAGATAATCAACAGAAACTGACCAATGAGATCATCAGGGCGGGCTTTAGACGATGACGGACAGATGATCAACAGAAACTGACCAATGAAATCATCAGGGCGGGCTTTAGACGATGACGGACAGATGATCAACAGAAACTGACCAATGAAATCATCAGGGCGGGCTTTAGCCGATGACGGACAGATGATCAACAGAAACTGACCAATGAGATCATCAGGGCGGGCTTTAGCCGATGACGGACAGATGATCAACAGAAACTGACCAATGAGATCATCAGGGCGGGCTTTAGCCGATGACGGACAGATGATCAACAGAAACTGACCAATGAAATCATCAGGGCGGGCTTTAGCCGATGACGGACAGATGATCAACAGAAACTGACCAATGAAATCATCAGGGCGGGCTTTAGCCGATGACGGACAGATGATCAACAGAAACTGACCAATGAGATCATCAGGGCGGGCTTTAGCCGATGACGGACAGATGATCAACAGAAACTGACCAATGAGATCATCAGGGCGGGCTTTAGACGATGATGGACAGATGATCAACAGAAACTGACCAATGAAATCATCAGGGCGGGCTTTAGACGATGATGGACAGATGATCAACAGAAACTGACCAATGAAATCATCAGGGAGGGCTTTAGCCGATGACGGACAGATGATCAACAGAAACTGACCAATGAGATCATCAGGGCGGGCTTTAGACGATGACGGACAGATGATCAACAGAAACTGACCAATGAAATCATCAGGGCGGGCTTTAGACGATGACGGACAGATGATCAACAGAAACTGACCAATGAAATCATCAGGGCGGGCTTTAGACGATGACGGACAGATGATCAACAGTACCGTAATCATCACGTCATCAAAAGCGCTTGGATTATATTTGTTCAAATCCTAAACGGAGAGCTTGTTCGTATCTGCATCACCTTCACTAGTTCTCTCAGAAATGATGATCATGTTGGGTAAGTACTCTGGGTATCATTATATTATTTTATTTTTTTTTGTGACAATCACACATGCAATTTTTAGTGTCAATGTGCCAAAGCATTTCAGAGATCATTTTAGCATCATGCCTCAGCTTTGTTGATGTGGTATACAAAAACTATCGACACGAAATCCATAACTTTTTGCCGGCAAGGTCTGAAGAGTTTCAAAGTGCATGTTTTTTGTAAACGATGCCAGTTATCATCTCTGTGTAAAGTACAAAAACGTGAATTTGCGAAAATGGTGACATCATGCGCATGCATATTATAGGCACATAGTGTTTCATTGCAAAGTGACATCGCCATCTACTGGCCTGGCAGCAGAATACAGAGATTGTAGTCGCTTTCCGGGATAATTGTGAACAGGGATCGTTTTGGCAACGTTGTTGGCTGTACTTGACTTTTTTTTTTCTCCAATTTTTTCTCCAATTTCCCCATTTCTGTTGTTTGGTGGCCAGATTGATGCGATGTGGTCACATTGAGGTGCAGTCAAATCAAGCCAAGGAATCAGAGGACAAGTTTCTAGGCCTTACGTTTCAAAAGTTATTAGCGTAAACATTAGTGCAACTTTGGACAGTTGGTGGCGCTAGAGGGATTGAGTTAGAGACTTCAAATTTGCTATGGTGTCAGTTCAGACTGTTCTCTATCGGTGTGCCAAATTTCAAAACATTCCCGCAATCGTTTCTATGGGATGCCATACATTTTCAGAGTGAAAAGGATTAATAATAGGAACGTCAATGCATACAATAGGACCTTCAGTGCTTGGCCATTAATAACATTTTACACCAGGTGTAACACCAGTAATAATCTGCAACAATCATTTATTTATTGATCATAATATATTCATTTTTAGTAGCACATGATGTTGTTCAGATCACTAAATGAAGTTCCAAATGTAGGTTTGGGGCGGAGCCTAATCATCAGTCCTGTCAATCATCATTACGAGTTTATATAAGCAGCAGTCACTCCACAGTTCCTCCTGCATCCCTCCACCGCCTCTATTTGTCTCATTCTCCCTCCCTATAGAAGGGTTGAGCTCGAGCCAAGTCTCCTTTGAGGACAGCAAGCCAAGTTCATTTACCTTTAACTATTATCTACTAAGACTGGATGGGCAGCGCCGCAGCAGCCTCGTGAACCCTAAATATGAGCACTAGCGATGGTTGACTTAGCAAACAGCACTAATCATCTTCCCACCTGATGTGTAAAGGAGTGTGAGAAGTGCTGATGAAGATAATGACTGGGTTTCCGTTCTAAATCGAGCTCTAAACCGCGGCGTGAGCGGAGACTGTACATATAATCCGACCAATCGCAGCTGAGCGTCATGCATGAGCTCTCCCACTGCCAAACCTGATTATCATGTTCCTCCTCGCTTATTCCAATGATACGAACATGTGAATTCATGAATGTTTCATAAGAGAGACTCTAAATGAGCTGCTGGTATGAGCACATTGTTGCTGTTCTACTTTGTAAAGTCCCAGTGAGTCTGGCTGCTCTTTATTTGTCTCGCTCTCGCCCCATTTCTGTTGTCCTCTCGTCTCCCTCGCTCTCACACACATGCCGTGTTCCTGCTGGGTTATTTATTTCTGAGATGATGGGCATCAATGAGCACGTTTACATGCACACCAGTAAGCTAACTCAAAAAAATCAGCTTACTGAAGTAACCAGTTTTCCCCGTTTACATGCACACCAGTAAACTGACAACGCAAGTAAACCGCGTTTACATGACTTTATTAATAAACCGGGTTATTTCCTTGTAGTGACGTCAAAATAATAATGTTTGTATCTGACTCTGGGCCCTATTTTAACGATCTGAAACGCAAGTGTCAAGTAACTTTGTGTGCGGGTCTCGGCGCTGTTGCTATTTTCCCGGCGGGATAAATGGCTCTTCAAATCTAAAATGGGTTGGTCTGAAGTAGCTTCATTATTCATAGGTGTGGTTTGGGCGTAACGTGAATAAACCAATCAGAGCGGCATCCAGCATTCCCTTTAAAAGCAGCTGCGCAAGTTCCATTATGGATCGCTATTATTATGGCGTATTTACCAGGCGCACGCCAGGAGCGGTTCACAGCCGAGGAGACTGATGTTCTTGTAGAGCAGTGAAAGACAGAGTTGTGTTGTATGGGGATGGGAGAAACACACCCAAAATAGCGTCGGTTAAACAGTTTTTTCAGTTTTTCAGTCGATTTTTTTTTCCTGGTTCTTGATGGACAAACCAATTTTTTCAGATGTCCTTATATACAGATATGTCTTAAAATAGCATAATGAACAACGCGCGACGTGCCACTGGCTTTAGACTAGGTTTTTTCTGGTCAGTGGCACAATTGTTTAATGGAACAGCAAAATAGCACCAGGGATTGTTTGCGCCGGAACACGCCTCCTTTTTTGCGCTGAACCGCCCAGGGAGCGCAAGTTCATTCACTAGTTTAGCGACGTGCTTCTGTGGAGGGAAAAGATAGGGCCCTCTGAGTTTTTCAAATGTTTCGTCAGCTGTGATGTTAAATAAAGCGTGTCAGCAGGAGATTTACGGCTCATATTATCCCTCATGCAGGTTTGACTGAACCTCTTCGACTTCTGCCGCATGAGATGAGACATCTTTACAATATTTTGGGTCTTAAAGAGTCTGCGTTTGTGATATATGTCCTTATTTCATGCAAAACACTCGCTGGATGCGTTTAAATCTGCTCTAAGTTTGTGTTTTTGTCACCTATCACACATGAGTACTTCAATAAGCCGACAGAAAGCAGGTTAATGCGTTTACATGCAGCGCAAAATCAGGGTAAGAGGCAAAAAACGACCTGATCCGACCGGTTAATGCTTACGCCGTTTATAACATTACTCCGATAAAAGAAAACGGGTTACCGCGTTTACATGACCATGTTCATTGTCGGATTATTAGGCATAATCGGCTTAAGAACGTGTATGTAAACGCACCCAGTGATCCCGGAGACAAACCTACACCTCAAATACCAATGATCCTCCAGCTTGGTAATTTATCATCTTAATTTATAAGGCATGGACTCCACTAGATCCTGCCACCAAGATGTTAGCAGCAGACCCTTTAAGCCCTGTAAGTTGCTAGGTGGAGCCTCCATGGATCGGACTTGTTTGTTCAGCTCATCCCACAGATGCTCGATTGGATTGAGATCTGGGGAATTTGGAGGTCAAGTCAACGCCTCAAACTCGTTGTGCTCCTCAAACCATTCCTGAAGCATTTGTGCTTCGTGTCAGGAGCATTATCCTGCTGGAAGAGCCACAGAGTCACACCTTGAGTCTTTTTAATCGGACCACACGGGCCAGCCTTCGCTCCCCACGGTCATCAATGAGCCTTGGCCGCCCATGACCCTGTGGCCGGTTCTCCACTGTTCCTTCCTTGGAGCACTTTTGATAGATACTGACCACTGCAGACCGGGAACTGCAGTTTTGGAGATGCTACTAAAATAACTAAAAGTTAAAAAAAATGATATTGACATATTTAAAATAAATTGTGAATGTAATGTATATATATATATATATATATATATATATATATATATATATATATATATATATATATATATATATATATATATAATGTGTTGCTAATGTTACACAAACCATGTTGCCGTTCACCATCTCAGAGTCAGCTGCTTTCTAAACAATTATGTTTTGAACATCACAGGAAGTCAGTGGAGAAAAGCTCCGCCCCCCTCGTGATACGATTGGTCACATGTTTGTGATGCTAGTAAACAGGCGTTTTTGAGTGTTTGGTTCACTGCAGGTTTAAGGAGAAAATACTCTGCAGTATTGTTGCCTGATGAATAATTTGCACATGATTTGTCTTATAGCATATTAAGCTCTCTCAGCTCATTCTCTCACACCTCTCACCGACATACATTATAAACTAGTTCAATATTCCATTTAAAATACAGTAATATACACCTGTGGGAGTAGAAGCAGAAAAGACGACTCATTTCCTCTGCCGTATTGCCACTGTTTTCCTTCAGATTGCTTCTGCTTCTGCCGCCACTGCTTTCTTCGCACTCATTGATTTCCGCCTCCATCTTCTCTCTATTCATCTGTCTAACCCATCGGAGATTTGTGTGTTTAGCTGTTTTTAGATCACTTGACTTTACACGTTTAAGTTTTAAGGTTGAAAATGGATACCGGCACTGCTTGCGTTTTATGACCCTGAACGTGGAATCAATCAAGCGTAATTTTCAATTATCAGCAGGCCTACGAGACACAAGGCTCTGTTGCAAACCTGGGAAAGCTGACTACCTTGACGGCATTTTGAGACTTGATATGAAGGCTGTTTTAAACAGTGGGTGGTAAATGTATTCTGCCTTTTGAGGTCGACTTCTAAGACCGCACTGCATACAGACACAAAGCAGAAATAACGCTGCGCTCTGGCTCCATCAGCGGCCGCTTCTCACTAGGGTTTGAAATGGAGCTGAAGTGCTACTCGTTTGCAGACACTTCCAGTGCAATCGTCTGGTGCGACCGAATCTAATCTCGCTCTAATGAAGATGCATGTCAGAGAAATCTGGGGGGATTCAAAACACTCTTCTCTTTTTGCCTTTTACATTTATTCATCCCTCTGACTCGCTCCCTCTGTTCACAGCTCTTGTTTACAAACTTTGTTCTTCAAAGTATGCTAATGGATGATGTGACCCAGATCTGTGTGTGTGTGTGTGTGTGTGAAAGGAGAGGCATCTGGCCTGTGAGGATGAGTGTGTTTGGACTCATTATGTTGAAGTGGGGCCGAAGACTCAACCCTCCTATTCCATAGAAATATGCATTTGCTCTGAGAAATACTCAATATACCCAGATCAGGCATAACATTATGTCCAACTTACTAATATTGTGTTGTCCCCTTTTTGCTGTCAAAATAGCCCTGACCTGTCTTGGCATAGACTCCACTAGACCCCTGAAGGCTGCTGTGGTATCTGGCACCAAGATGTTAGCAGCAGATCCTTTAAGCCCTGTAAGCTGCGAGGTGGGGCCTCCGTGGATCGGAGCTCATCCCACAGATGCTCGATTGGATTGAGATCTGGGGAATTTGGAGGTCGAGTCAACGCCTCAAACTCGCTGTTGTGCTCCTCAAACCATTCCTGAAGCATTTGTGCTTTGTGTCAGGAGCATTATCCTGCTGGAAGAGCCACAGCCACCAGAATACCGTTTCCATCAAAGGCTGAACATGGTCTCAGCAACGCTTAGGTAGGTGGAGCGTGTCAAAGTAACATCCACATGGATGGAGGACCCAAGGTTTCCCAGCAGAACATTGCCCAAAGCATCACACTGCCTCCGCCGGCTCGCCTTCTGGGGCCATGTGTTCCCCAGGTAAGCCACACACACACACCCAGCCATCCACGTGATGTAAAATAACACGTGATTCCTCAGAGCAGGCCACCTTCTTCCATTGCTCCGTGGTCCAGTTCTGATGCTCACGTGCCACTGTTGGTGCTTTCGGCTGGGTCAGGGGTCAGAGGTCACCCTGACTGGTCAGTGGCTATGCCGCCCCATACGCAACAAACTGAGATGCTCTGTGTATTCTGACAGCTTTCTATCAGATCCAGCATTACCTTCTGGAGCAGTTTGAGCTCCAGTAGCTCGTCTGTTTGATCGGACCACACAGGCCAGCCTTCGCTCCCCACGTGCATCAATGAGCCTTGGCCGCCCATGACCCTGTGGCCGGTTCTCCACTGGTCCTTCCTTGGAGCACTTTTGATAGATACTGACCACTGCAGACCGGGAACAGCCCACAAGAGCTGCAGTTTTGGAGATGCTCTGACCCAGTCGTCTAGCCGTCACAATTTGGCCCTTGTTAAACTCACTCCCTCCTTCTAACACATCAACTTTGAGGACAACATAATCACTTGCTGCCTAATATATCCCACCCACTAACAGGAGCCGTGATGAAGAGATAATCAGTGTTATTCACTGTCAGTGGTCATAATGTTATGCCTGATTAGTTGCTTAGTCATTTACACTGTAAAAACACTGTAAAAATTAATTGTTAAAAATGGTGGCTGTGGTTGCCAGAACATACTGTACAAAATACTGTAGCCTTTATATATTGTTTCTTGAGTAAAAAACGTTTTACTTATTCACGCAACCAGATCTTTATTTACCATTGCATTGCAAACAAGCAGAGGCGCTCGAAACTGTGTGTGTCACTTCATTAACGATAGACACTGGCGGAGCTATGAGGTTTGACTGACAGTTTGAGGAGCCAGTGGAGTTACAAGGTTTAGTCACAAGCTCTTTTTAATATTTTTCATTGGTTAGATATTCGCAAAACCCACAGACAGACATAAAGGTACATCGCTGTAGTGTAAACACACACTAAGTATATATATATATATATATATATATATATATATATATATATATATATATATATATATATATATATATATATATATGTATATATATATATATATATATATATATATATATAATCACCAAAACACTTTATGGGTTTGCCTATTTTCCCAAGTAAATGTGATTTTATATGTATCTCAGGATCTTAAGGGGGGGGGGGGGGGGGTGAAACACTCAGTTTCAGTCAATCTCATGTCAATCTTGAGTACCTATAGAGTAGTATTGCATCCTTCATATCTCCAAAAAGTCTTTAGTTTTATTATATTTATAAAAGAAATATGGGCTGTACCGAGTCTTTCCGGAAAAAACCGAGCGCCTGGAGGCGTATTGTGTGGGCGGAGCTAAAGAATAATGAGGCGTATCGTGTGGGCGGAGCTAAAGAATTATGAGGCGTATCGTGTGGGCGGAGCTAAAGAATGATGAGGCGTATCGTGTGGGCAGAGCTAAAGAATGATGAGGCGTATCGTGTGGGCGGAGCTAAATAATGATGAGGCGTATTGTGTGGGCGGAGCTAAAGAATGATGAGGCGTATCGTGTGGGCGGAGCTAAAGAATGATGAGGCGTATCGTGTGGGCGGAGCTAAACAATGATGAGGCGTATCGTGTGGGCGGAGCTAAAGAATGATGAGGCGTATCGTGTGGGCGGAGCTAAAGAATGATGAGGCGTATCGTGTGGGCGGAGCTAAACAATGATGAGGCGTATCGTGTGGGCGGAGCTAATGAATGACGAGCGCACAAAACGGTGACGTCCTCAAGCGTGGAGAAACCCAAGTATGCTATCGATCAGATTCAGCTAATAGATATATGATCCAGAATCAAATACGGAGGCTGAAATAAATTGAACAGGAGAAGCAGCAGCAGCAGGACGTCCGTCTCTGTGGTATGGACTGTATTTAGTGGCCTGTCAACATTTGTGTGTGTTTACTCGCAGTTTATGAGGACATGATTCGGTTTATGGACTATTGTATGCGACTAAACCTTAGCAGTAGCAAGCAAAACGGTTTTGCCCGTCAGACTAGTGTAACGTTATACAGAGAACAGCAATGGAGTCCGTTAGCGCATATGAATGACGAAGCACGCGATCGTGTCGTTTACTGATGTTTACTCACGCGACGATAGCCGACAGCACAGACATTTGAAGCAGTTTTACTCACCGGCTGCTTCCAAAGCAGGACCGAACCTTTATCACTGGGACCGCTCCGTCAAAAACACACTTCTTTGGTATGATTTGGTGAAGTCCTGTGACAGCAGTGACCGTGGAAATCCACTTTGAGACGCGACTGAAGCGATGTTGTGAAGCTTCCCGTCATTTCTGAGTGTTTATGGGCGTGCATTTCCTCTCTCGCTCTTGTCGCGCGCGCACCCTACCGGGAGAAGAGCCCGTACGGCCCATACAAGGACATGCTCAAAACCCGTCTTCGGCGCAATAATTCCGATCTTTCATGTATTCATACTCTTGTGTAATCGACGCTCCATCCCATCATTTATTTCCAAATAAATCTGTCTCTTCCGTTATACCCTGAAATTTTGAATATTCCAATCTAATATGATTTCTGACCTGTAAGGTTGCCAGAATAATAATCTTACACGGTGTGTTAATAGGCCAGAGGAGAACTGGCACCCCGACTGAGTCTGGTTTCTTCCAAGGTTTATTTTTCTCCATCATGCCCTGATGGAGTTTTGGTTCCTTGCCACTGTCGCCTTTGGCTTGGCTTGCTCAGTTGGGGACACTAAAAATATGATTAAAGTTATTCAACTTATTATACAAATAAAATGTATGAATTAGGTCTTATTTAATTCTATAAACTTAAATACTGATCTGCCAACATTGTTGCTATATGATAAATTAAACTAAGCTGATAACATCACTGTTTTCTCCAGTACGACTGTACAGCCAAATCTAATTTTGTCGCAATATTATCCTGTTTGACACTGTGAAGCTGCTTTGACACAATCGTGATTGTAAAAGCGCTATATAAATAAAGTTGATTGATTGATTGATTGACCTTCCGCTCTATTAACGTCAAGCCGACCCATACTCTAAAAAAACTCTCCGAAACTTGTGAGAAACCGGAAGGAGTATTTTTGACACAGAAATACTCCATCAAACGTCCAACATTAGTTTTTGAAAGTTTGTCTATGTTTAGGATGGGAATCCAAGTCTTTAACAGTGTAAACCTTAGTATGCATGAAACAGCATTTCACCGCCCCTTTAACCCTGCTCACACCAATTAATGCAATTGTTAAAACAGCTTCCCTTCACTCAGAGCTGAATTTAGTTTCTTTAGCGCTATATTTCTTTAACACTGGTGGCTTTATTAGCTCTCTTTACAACAGCGCAGCTGCGTTTTCTTATTGATTATCCTGTGAGACTGAAAGTAACAAAGATCTAGAAACCCTCATATTACCTTCAGTGTCATATTAAGTTTAACGTGCAATTTAGGCTTGATATTTGACATTTTAAAGGTCACTTCTGACATTTTGAAAGCTTTGTGCAGTAATATTATGCACATTGCATGCTGCCCTGTGCTGTATAATGATAGCATTCGTTACAGTGTGTGTTTGTGGCCATGCATTTATTATCAGTCATTGCTTGAATAATCTGCTATGAACACAGTGTTAGCGAGCATTGGATTGGATTATAAACTCATGCGTCCTCCATCTATTCCAGAAGACTCTAAAGAAGGTTTTCTACAAAATCTGCTGATATCTTTACATATTGTGTGTGTGCATGCGCGTTCGTGCGTGCGTGTGTCTGTGTGTGTGTGGGCATGTTTTTGTGAAATATGAAGACACGTGTATAATGCCATGGGTATGACACAGGTATTACAGGAGAGGGTGAAATATGAGGACATTACCCATGGCCCCACTTTTCAAAAGGCTTATAAATCATACAGGAGGAGTTTTTTTAGAAAGTAAAAATGCAGAATGTTTCCTGTGATGGGTGGGTTTAGTGTGTGTGTGTGTGTGTGTGTGTGTGTGTGTGTGTGTGTGTGTGTGTGTGTGGCCTAGTAATCCCTTACGATATGGGGACAAAATGTCCCCACAAAGATGGCAATATCCGAAATCCTTGTCCTTGTGGGGACATTTTTAGGTCCCCATGAGGAAAACATCTTATAAATCATACAGGATGAGTTTTTTTGAGAAAGTAAAAATGCGTGTGTGTGTCTGTGCGTGTGTGCGTGTGTGTGTGTGTGTGTGTGTGTGTCTCATGGGTAGGTTTAGGGGCAGAGACAGTGTGGGGATAGAAAATACCGTTTGTACAGTATAAAAACCATTACGCCTCTGGAATCTCCACACATTTCACAAAAACAAATGTGTGTGTGTGTGTGTTTCAGCAGGTTGAATTGATGTGCTGGGTCAATGTGTTGGGCGATTTGATGAATGTGTGTTTGCAGAGCTCAGACTCTCTGGACCTGAAGCAGAAACAATTACCCTTCTATCTCAGAAAAATACACACTTGAAAGTCAACAGGACGTCCCTTAACTTGCCCTGCGTGTGTGTGTGTGTGTGTGTGTGTGTGTGTGTGTGTGTGTGTGTGTGTGTGTGTGTGTGTGTGTGTGTGTGTGTGTGTGTGTGTGTGTGTGATTTTAGCAGAATAATCTGCTTTAGCAGGGACCGTGAGGGCTCTGAGGCAGTATATGATGCTTCCCGTCCTCTGTTCAGGAAGGTTAAGCTTGAGTTTGAGAAATGGTGCACATCCAATTCCTTTCACTGTTGGCGTGACTGAAGAGACTCCTGGGTAAATGTACAAAACGCTGCATCTTATTCACACACAACCCGCAGTGCAGCTTAACCAGGTCAGTGTTATTAGTTTGCAGCAAACACACCATCGTTCAATCTAAATAAATGTGTTTTTAGTCCACTGGATTCTACAAACATCAAATAATGAACATTTCTTATTTTCATCTGCATAATATGTAAGAATGCAAAACGTTTCTTGTCACGTCAAACTCATGATGTTTTATTTCAGAACGAGGTTTGCATATTTTCTTGTGAGTGTGAGTAATGCATCAAATGATGATCAAATACGCATTATAATCATATATTTTATATATTTACGCATTATGGATATCCATATTTCCATTTTGACTTTCTGACAATGCATTTAAGCAAATAAATTAAACTGAATCCATGAATATTAGTACTGTAAATTTACTTTTGTTCTGTAAAATAATAATAATTATAATATGAAAATAATAATAATATGAAAATTGTATTTTGTTTCTTTTTATTATTATTGTTGTTATTATAAAATGTGTGTTTTTTTATTTAATTTTACAATTAGTATTAGTATTAGTAATAGTATTTGTTGCAAAAATGTTTTTTTTAAATAATTGATAATAAAATAACAACAACAATAATAAGTATTAATAATATAGTCATATTGAAGTATTATTATTAATAGTATTAGTAAATATTTTTATTTGACAATTAAATTGTATTATTCCAATAGTAATATGTCTTTTGTTTGTTTAATTTTGTGATTTAAATTATAAAATAATAATAATAATAACAATAGTCATATTGAATATTGTCCTTAGCTGCCATGCACAGCTGTAATATGTAATAATAATATGAAAATCATTAGTATTATTATTTATGTTTTTATTGTTTAATTTTTATAATTTAAATAAAATAATTACAAATATTTGTATTATTAGTTTTAATTATTAGTAATCATTTTAACAATTAATCATTATTATTACCTATTGTCAATAATAATAATACTTAGAAAAAATAGTGAATACAATTATTATATAAAAGTATTATTATTGTATAGTAATAGTGAATTGTTATTAATTTGTATTATTATTATGAATAAATACCTGTTTTCTATTTGGCAAAATAGTATTATTGCACTAGTAATAATTTCAATTTAATATAACTTTTTATAATGTAAATAAATAAAGTCATATTGTATTTTGCCCTGAGCTGAGCCCATGCTCTGATTTCATGATGTCTTTTATTCCTGTGGATTCCTTTTATTATTCCTTTTATTCCAGTCACATTTCTTCTGAACGTTACGATCCGTTTGCCGAGTGTTAGACGTACTTTTGGGTCTTTAAATGCACGAGGCGTCGCTGACACACAATTTTTGTCTCCTCTGAGCCATGGGGGAAAAAAGCAGCCCTTGAGGAGAAAAGTGAACAATCCCTTTCTCCATAACTCCATCAGCTGTGGAGACCGGGATGGAGGATTATTCTGCTTAAAGAACAACTTTCTCTCATCCTCAAATAATGACGCAGAGGTTATTTCAGGTTCTGTGGATGAGAAACTTCAGAAGCGTTTTTTTGCGGTTCGTTCTGTGTCTCCGAAGCTAAAGAGAGCCCTTAAAGGAACACTTTATTTAATAATAGGCTCATTTTCCGAGTCCCTAATGCCTGGTTCAGACTACTAAGATATTTTTGTCTGTTACGATAGTCACTGTGTCAGATTACGCGATTTTTACTCCTTAAATCTTGTCGTGTCCTGGACTAGAAACATGTCAGACTACACGTTGCTACTCAACCAATCATCGCTTGTTGTCACGACGTGCGTGATGATTGACTTTAAGAAACAAGAGCGTAACCAAACGATGTCTGAAGCGGCGTGTTTTGGCTGTTTTATGTTTAGAAAAGTGCAAAAATAGAAAGCAAACCCAACAAAGGACATGTTCCTTGTAGGGATGTAACGATATCAAAATCTCACAGTACGATACAATTTCAATATTGACCTCACGGTATGATATTTATTGCGATATTGTGGAAAAGCTCACGGTATTGTTAAATAGCTCTCGATAGTGTTTGTGATGATAATAGCGAAAAAATACTGACATTTATTCTGCTTTTGCCAGTCAACAGGCAATTTATTGTTGTATTCATGGATCCATGATAACATAAAACGCTGATCACAGTGCTTTTAACCCTTAAATGCATACCTCCGGTCGCGTCATTCACTACCCTGCTCCTCATTCATTTTTTAAAGTTAGACATCAACATTCTTAGTATTCCTCAATCAATCCATTTTAAACAATATAACAAGAAAACAATAATAGCATTATAATTGAATGCCTGTTTTTTCACTAGTATTTGTCAGAATTGTATAGGGTCGCTAACGACCCGAGGTGTGTAGGATTGTACGTATATATATATATATTTTGCACACTGATAAATGAATCTATAATGACGAAATAGGACGCAATTCACCTTTATTCCACAAGGTGGCAATGTCTGATACGCAATGATGAAGTGACGTTTCACTCATAGTCACCTCTGACAGAAAACGAAACAATAATAATAGTCTGCAAAACTTGAAATGGCTCAGTGATTTACTGCAGAGAGCAAGTACTAAACACAATCAAATATTAGTGTCACTGTCGTTTGATGATAGATGTGGTCAAGAAGCTGTCAGTGATCAAAATATTGATTTTAAAGATGTTGAAAATGAGTTTGGAGAATATGCTGGAGATCGCGAATATGACGCAGATGCTGAATATACTGGTAAACGAGCTCTGACGAGGACAGATGATGATGGTATTAAACATCTGCTCAAACTGAATCCTTCCAAGCTCCAAAAGGTAACGAAATAAAACCTATTTTATTCTTCTGTAAGTGTTACTCTAACATCAGGAGTTTTATATATTATCATGACAGGTAGAGGTCTATCCATGTTAAATATAGATCCGGGTCGCTAACGATCGTGGTCTATGTAGTTAACAATGATTTGTCCTGCGGGACTGTGTTTATTGCTTTTTGACGGACACCTGTCATTTTGATATTGTAACCCAACCACGACGACATCGAGACACGTTTACCACCGCGATAGCGCGATATCGTCAATATCGTTACATCCCTAGTTCCTGGCTTGCTGGAAGAGGACATTATGGGCTGTCAATCCTCCAAAGAGAACTTGCGGTAAAATATTGTTCTTTTTATATTAAATATTTAGTTATTAGCCAGAAGTAAAAGCTTGCCACCACAACATATTTGTAAAACATCTTTTAAGCTTACATTCCAGTAACGTTAACCGCCGGGTTGCTGAAGGGCTTCCGCTATCGTTCGCCAGCATTTTTCTTATTTGGTTGTGGTAGTCCGTCGATGACACATCGTAAAGGCAGGAATACTATCGCCACAACTCCACGAACCTTTCCTCCATTTTATAATTCCACCTAAAGTTAGCCGCTCCGTCATCTCTCATGCGTTTCGCCGTGTTTGAAAGCTGTGTACGAAACCTGTCTGTGCTCAAGTCGGTCAGCGTCACACGTGACAGAACCCGTCGTGAAGGACCGCAAAAAAAAATTAAACATGCTAGTCTTTCTGTCATGAACTATCGCAGATGCGGATTCGGTTGTACACTATGACACACTCTACGAGATGAAACGATCGATTCTTGCGTCCCGACGTCCATTATCGTTTACGAATCCCTACGACACCTTACGTCAAACAGATCGTGCCAAATTCGGGCTAATATCGTGTAGTCTAAACCAGGCATTAGAGTTAAACAGTTTTACCGTTTTTGAATCCATTCAGCCGATATCTGTATCTGGCGGTAGCACTTTTAGCATAGCTTAGCATACATCATTGAATCGGATTAGACCATTAGCATCGCGCTCAAAAATGACCCAAGACTTTCCCTATATATTCCAATTTAAAACGTGACTCTTCTGTAGTTACATCGTGTACTAAGACCAACGGTAAATGAAAAGTTGCGATTTTTTTTTTTAGACCAATATAGCTAGGAACTATTTTCTTCGTAACATTACTGCGCCGCTGCAACAAAGCTCCCTGATTATTACGCAGGAATGAGAGAATAGTTCCGGTCTAAAAATCTAAACTTTTCGTTTTTCCTTGGTCTTAGTACACGATGTAACAACAAAATAGTAAAGTTTTAAATTGGAAAAATATCTTTGAAAAAATAAAGTCTTTAGTTATTTTTGAGCACGATGCTAATGGTCTAATCCGATTTAATGATGTATGCTAAGCTATGCTAAAAGTGCTACCGCCAGATACAGAGATCAGCTGAATGGATTCAAAAACGGTAAAACTCAACTGTTTAACTCTAAGGGACTTGGAAAATGAGCCTATTTTCAAATAAAGTGGAGTTCCTTTAACAGAAGATGATAAAATGGCACCTCGCTCACTTCACTCTCTTTAAGAGAGGCGATAAAGCTTAAAATCATTCGGAGGAGGACAGCTCCATCTCTGGGTCTTTTATTCGCTTCATTCTGTCAGATCGACCCGTCTTTAAAGGCCACGCCACAGAAATCCACCCGATTCCGTTTCGCCCGAGTAAACTCTTCACACTCTTCAGAGTCAATAGCAGAAGTCTTGAGCCGGAGATGAAACTCTAATGCAGTTTATAATGAGAGATGCTGCAGTTAATTGAAGCTCTAACACTATAAAAAATGCTGGGTTCAAAACAACCCAAGTTGGGTTGAAAATGGACAAACCCAGAAATTGGGTTGTTTGAATGGGTCCATTCACTGGGTTCAAACAACACAATTTTTGGGTTTGTCCATTTTCAACCCAACTTGGGTTGTTTTTAACCCAGCATTTTTTAGTGTAGGCTCTCATACAGTCACGTACAGAAGAGCGTCCTCAGGGCCAAAGTGGAGGTTCAACTCACAAAGATCAATTTGATGCTCTCCTTTTTATCTTCATTATTTTTTTACCGGATGTTTTTATCAGCCTAAACAATAGCTGTGTTACAATTGAATATCCACACTCTAAAATGCTGGGTTGTTTTAACCCAATGTTGGGTCAAATATGGACTAACCCAGCAATTGGGTTGTTTTAATCCTCCAGTTGGGTTAAATATTTGCTTAAGACAACCCAAACGCTGGGTTAAAACAACCCAACTGCTGGGTTAGTCCATATTTGACCCAACATTGGGTTGTTTTTTACTCAGAATTTTTTAGAGTGCATGAATATTAGCACTGTAAATTTACTTTTGTTCTTTTTTTTATATTTATTTTTTCTGTTGTTAATATTAAACATGTTTTTATTTGACAGTTCAATAATATTATTGCCATAATAATGTCTTTATTTTTTATTTTTAACATACTTAAAATAATAAAAACAACAACAACAATTATTATTAATAATAGTCATATTGAATTATTATTATATTATATTTTATATTTGACAATAAAATGCTATTATTTCAAGGAGTTACTGTCTAAAGTAAGTGTAAAGCAAATACTTTTTGTAATATAATTAATTTCATGATGTGCCGGTTAATTAATCTAATTAATTGCAGATTAATCGCACATTAATTGCGAAAACCATCAAATAGACATTACAAAAAGTAGATTTAGAAAGAAATGTTTGATTTGATTCAACATAGAATTTATTACTTATAAACTTTAGGTCATGATTTTCAGCAAGTATGCATTAAGATGATTACAAATGACAATAATATTGCAAAAATAAATGATTTTCTTTTGAACTTCATATTAAATTAAGAATCCTGAGAAAAATGTTTAGTTTCCACAAAGATATGAAGCAGCAAAAACTGTTTTTAACATTGATAGTAATCAGAATGATTAGGGAAGGATCATGTGACACTGAAGACTGGAGTAATGATGATAAATTCAGCTTTGATCACACGCATACATTACACTTTATTATATATTTACATAGAAAACATTTTATTTTAGACTGCAAAAATATTTTAAATTTTGACTGTATTTTTGGATCGAATAAATGCAGCCTTAGTGAGCAGAAGAGACTTCAAAAACATTCTTTACAACCCCAACCCTTTGAGTGTATGTGTGTGTGTGTGTGTGTGTGTGTGTGTGGTGTGTTACACAGGGCGTGTGATGCGTCAGTGCAAGAGTGATGGGGTAGTAGTGCTTGTATTAGCAGCATGTATGCTTCTGCTTGCCACTTTCTGCTTTCAGCTACTGCCACCGGATAGCCCTTTGTTCTTTAGGGGCGAAAAGAGGAGCCGAGTGTGTAAGCCTCCTCAGCCGGTACATAGCCTCTCCACTGCCAAGATCTCGTGCACGCCTCCTCGTGGCACACATGGTAACTGGTCCCTTGCGGTTCCAGGCTAAGTTGTACGGGATCTCGGAGCAGCAGTGGGCCCCAGAGTCGCGGCATGCAGGCCCATCAGCGAGTGGAAATGCCCTGATGCCCGTCAACCACTGTCCCAGCTATGGGCAAATAGCCCCAGCTATGGGTAAATAGTGGAAGACCCCAACGGTGACGCAGGCGGAAGATGATGGTGTGAGAACCATCACAACGGCTAGGAAGGCGGAAGAGGGCAACCCCACAGCCACGTGGGCTAACTCGGGAGGGTATAGTGGCTAGGGGAGCAAACCTCGAAGACAAACCTGCACCTGGGGGTAGGCACAGGCGGAGTCCAGC
Organism: Pseudorasbora parva; assembly: GCF_024679245.1. Classification (NCBI taxonomy): domain Eukaryota; kingdom Metazoa; phylum Chordata; class Actinopteri; order Cypriniformes; family Gobionidae; genus Pseudorasbora; species Pseudorasbora parva. Next base: position 61,713,352 of record NC_090174.1, on the reverse strand, counting down.
TGATTGGACCACCGGCAGCCTCCTGCAACTCCTGCCAGACGAAGGTCGTCATGGGTTCCCCCATGCCACTGGAGATCCCTCTGGCAGAAGTGAAGTTGGTGGGGGTGAGGTCTGTGCACCCTCACGCCCACCTTAATCCTCACCTATGCACAAGCTTCTTGCCCCGACCCCCTTCCCCCCCTCCTCCAAAAAAGTCCTGTGGCGATGTGGAATGGTGGTGGGCACAGGCCAAGGATGTGGCTGGGAGTGCCTAGCCAAACCATGCACACAGGCGGCAGTGGAGTGATGGTCGTTAGGACTGCGGGATGGAGCAGCGGGTCTTTTCGGCAGCTTCCACTGCGACTGAGCAGCCCCACACTGCTCACCCCTGAGATGGGGAAGGACCTGGAAAAGGTGGTCCAAAAACTGTCTGCTCCCCACACTCCGGACGGTAAACCGCAACCGTCGGAGCATCCCCCCTCGCGGTCGAAAAACAAAAGTAAAAAATAAACTAAGCATTGCTTCATGGAACGTTCGTACACTGTTGGACCTGGCTGAAACTCCTGGTAGGCCCCACCGCAGGACAGCACTGGTGGCCCTGGAGCTTGAGAGATATAACATCGACATAGCAGCTCTCAGCGAGACCAGACTGCATGGGGAGGACTCCCTGACAGAGGTTGGTGCTGGGTACACCTTCTTCTGGAAGGGGGTCCCTGAAGGCACTCGTCGCAACCATGGAGTTGGTTTTGCCGTGAAGACAAAACTGCTGCAGCACATTTCGGAATCCCCTATCGGCATCAATGAAAGACTGATGACTTGGCGCATTCCCCTGGCAAAGAAACGCTTTGCAACTCTCATCAGCGCATACGCTCCAACCCTTGATGCTGAGCACAACATCAAAGAGGATTTCTACAGAGCACTCGATGCCATCCTACAGCAAACCCCGGCTACGGACAGGCTCATACTCATGGGAGACTTCAATGCTAGAGTGGGCACGGAGCACCTGGTATGGAGTAAAGTCATCGGCCAGCATGGTGTGGGGAATATGAACCACAATGGGCTCAGACTCCTCGCCCTCTGTTCAGAGCACCAGCTGGTCATTACTAACACCATTTTCCAGATGAAGAACCGGTTCAAGACCACCTGGCAGCACCCACGCTCAAAACAATGGCATCTCCTTGACTACGTGATTGTCCGTCAAAAAGACCGAAAAGATGTCCTCACCACCCGTGTTATGAGAGGAGCTGAGTGCTGGACTGACCACCTCATGGTCAGATCCAAATTATCCATGAGCATTCAACCTCGTAGCCCAAAGACAGCCTCACACAAGAAACTCAACTGTGCAGCGCTGAACAGCCACACCACCAAAGACAACCTTCGCTGGCTCCTTGCTGAAAACCTCAACAAGATCCCGGAAGAATCAGCTGACTGGCCAGCATTGCGCCAGGCTATTCATAAAGCAGCCTCAGAGGCGCTTGGCCAATCAAGGAAACTCCATCAGGACTGGTTCGACTGTAACTCAACTGAGATACAGTCACTCCTAAAAACCAAGCACGAGGCCCACAAAGCTCTCCTGTCCTGCCCTGGATCTCCTGCCCTTATAACCTCCTTCACTGCTGCTAGAGCAGAAACCCAGCGAGCCCTTCGGGCTATGGAGAACACCTGGTGGGTGCAAAAGGCACAGGAAATACAGAACCTGGCTGACTGTAACAACACTCAAGGCTTTTACGATGCCTTGAAAGCATTGTATGGCCCCAGGAAACGAGTGACTGTTCCAGTCCGATCAGCTGACGGGACCACGCTTCTCAAGGACCGGCATGAGATTCTTGCCCGTTGGGCAAATCATTTTGAGAGTCTCTTCAACCACACCAACCCTTCTGACCCACATATCCTGGACAATTTGCCAGACCTGTCACCAACCATACACCTGGATACCCCACCACTCTACTCAGAGCTCCGGCAAGCCATTGCAGGACTGAAGAACAACAAATGCGCTGGACCCGACGGAATTCCTGCAGAAGTTTTCAAACAAGGAGGATACATCCTCACGCGCCGTCTGCACCTCCTGATCCAAAATATCTGGGAACATGGGACCCTCCCACAGGACTGGAAAGATGCTAACATCGTGGTTATTTACAAGCAAAAGGGAGACAGAGCAGTCTGCAGCAACAGCCGTGGGATATCTCTCCTCTCCATCGCAGGGAAAGTCCTGGCCAAGATCATGCTCAGCAGATTGGTTGAGCACATCTCGGAAGCTGTGCTTCCGGAAACGCAGTGTGGCTTCAGGAAGTCCAGGTCCACAATTGACATGATCTTTGTCTTGAGGCAGCTGTTGGAGAAGAGCCGAGAACAGCACAAAGACCTTTACGTAGCCTTCATTGACCTCAGTAAAGCTTTTGACACCATCAATCGTGAGCTGCTCTGGAAACTCCTCTCTAAAATTGGGGTACCACCCAAGTTTCTCAGCATCCTACAGCAGCTGCACAACGGGATGCAAGCCAGAGTGATCATGGGAGAACTCCAGTCAGAATCTTTTGAGGTAAACGTTGGGGTGAAACAAGGGTGCGTCTTAGCTCCGATGCTCTTTAACATCCTCCTGTCTGCCATCACCTGCCTCTTCCATCGTGTCATGAGGCATGAAGACGGTGTCCATGTGGAATACCGACTCGACGGAAGCCTCTTCAACATCCGTCGACTCCAGGCCCGCACAAAGACAAAGTCCCGGCAAATTTGTGAGCTTCAGTATGCTGATGACTGTGCCGTCGTAGCCCACAGCCCGGACTCTATGCAGTACGCCCTCAACACTATAGCCAGTCTGTACCAATCTTTTGGCCTACAGGTTAACATTCAAAAAACTGAGGTCATGTCTCATCTCACCACCCCAGTCCCCATACCCCCCAGCTTTCATATAAACGGTGTTCCACTTAAAACAGTGGACCACTTCATCTATCTCGGCTCCACTTTGTCCTCAAGCTGCTCCCTTGACAAAGAATTACACACCCGGATAAATAAAGCTTCATCATCTTTTGGACGCCTACGCAGCAGGGTTTTTGAAAACCATAACCTGAAGGTCAGTACCAAGGTGGCTGTGTATAATGCGGTATGTCTCTCCACTCTGCTTTATGGGGCAGAGTCATGGACCCCTTACCGCCAGCACATCACCAACCTAGAGGCCTTCCATATCCGCTGCCTACAGAAGATCCTCAACTTGTCCTGGGAAGACAGAATCCCCCACACAGTCATCCTCAGCAATACTGGCTCAATCTGCATGGAAGCAGCTGTGGCCAACAAACACCTGCGTTGGATAGGGCACACTATACGCATGCCTGAACACCGCCTGCCTCGCCAAGTCCTCTACAGTCAACTACTGGGCTCAAAGCGCTCCGCTGGAGGACAAAAGCGGCGCTTCAAGGACTACACCAGGGACCTTCTGAAGCGAGCAAACATTCCCCTCACGCAGCTCGAATCTCTGGCACTAGACAGATCAGCCTGGCAGGTCACCTGTGCCACTGCAGTCTTTCAAATACACCAAAAAAACCAAGACAGACGATCCGAGAGACGCATCAAGAGACACCAGCGGGCGGCTGGTACCCCCCTGGTGTCTGGTTTCCCTTGCTCCATCTGCGGAAGAGTGTGTGGCTCAAGGATTGGACTCAACGCCCACGAGAAGTGGCACCAGCGGCAATGTCGCTGAAACCCTCCCCCCCACCCTACCCCCTTCCCTCCATCCCCGGAGCAAGTGTCATCATCGAATATACGATGGACAGCTAAGAGGTGTGTGTGTGTGTGTGTGTGTGTGTGTGTGTGTGTGTGTGTGTGTGTGTGTGTGTGTGTGTGTGTGTGTGTGTGTGTGTGTGTGTGTGTAGTCCAATCACATGAGGTTCCTTTTCTTCTTTAATATGCGGCTGTCATATAGACAGGATATTTGGAGCAGAGCTATTTTTCAGTGTGAAATTGTGCAATGCTTCTTAATGAAATCATCTCTGAACAGATAGTGTTCATTCCTGACATTTGCTCCGGGAAAGCAGGAGTTAATAATGGATAATTAAAATAATGGCGGAAGACTGTATGTTTCACAGTGAGAGGAAAACGGCTGTACGTAGAGAAAACGAAATGAACAAAGCCTCGGATAAAAGCAAAGGTGGTTTAAGATATTTTGTGGTTCTCCGGGGAAATGGTTGTTAGCTCTCAGGTCTATTGCACTTTATTGTTGGTTTAACTTAAAAAGTAAGTAACCTGGTTGCCTTAAAATTTGGAGTTAATTGAAATAAAAAAATTTAGTTGATACAATGGTTGGTTTAATAAATAGAAACTCAAAATATTATTGTATCTGAACCACATAAAAAAATGTGATAAATCATGAAAATAGCACTATTTGGCATGTTTCTAGGCGTCATCAGAAATTAAACACACAATTACCCAATATGCTCAGAGTAGAATATAATATCTTTTAATAATATTTGAAAAAGTTTCTCAAAAATGATTCTCAAAAATGTTCATTGTATTCATTCAAATGTTTAATTTCGATGAACTCAAAATTGTGAGGCAACCAGATAACTTATTTTTTTCATCATTTTTAACAGAGAGCTGGAGGTCTGAATGTAGATAACTAATCCCAGTAACAGTTACTCCCAGCTCAGTCGATCTGAAGCAGATAATGCAGCAGACTTTATCGTCTTCTCTGTGCTGCTTCTGTCCATCGTTTCAGTCTGCCGTGTTCTGCTTTATTCCTTCTTCCTTTCTCTTATTTGCATGTTTAATTCAGTTCTCCAGGGCTTCTGTGCTCATCATGCACATCCTTGATGCATTTCAGCAGATTAGTCAAACTTAAATTAAATGGATAGTTCACCAAAGTCAAGTCACCTTCATTTATACTGCTTTTTACAATACAGATTGTTTCAAAGCAGCTCTACAGAGATAATATGAAAGTAATGCAACAAAGATGCTGTTTTGGCTGTTCAGCAGCTCTAGAAGAAAATCTTTGTCCGGCTTGAGTATGTTTTAGTTTGATTCACTTCCGTAGTAAAAATCATTAGTTATTAACTTAGGGCCCACAACACTGTTTTGACTGAAAACAGAAAAATGTTCATGCATTTTGGCCTAACATAAATGTTGTTGATTTAGATGATTTAACAAGTTTAGACAATTCTTCCTCTGTTTTTTTTTCTTCTAACCTCTTAAGATCGGGGAGCATTTTTGGGATTTCCGCCTGGATTTGGCCTACCCAAATTGAAAAGCTTCACTTTCAAAAATGAATTTATAATTTAAAAAAAATCTAAAAGCATCTTTTTTTGGGATGGAGGGGGTTATTACAGCGTACACTAATCTCCCCTTAGACAACACATACTTACATGTGTATCCATTTTAGCAGTGTTTTATGTAACTTTAAAGGGTTTCATGAAAAATGACACAAACATTTTGAACCTAGACCACTGTATGTGTGTATGGGAGGCTTTTCAATTTGGGTAGGTCAAAAATGGAGCGCAGCCGGAAGAAAACAAAACTAGAGGTTTTTCGCATTTTGTGGAAAGACAGGCGGAAATGACATCAGAGTAATCTAGTGTAAATACATTACTTTGTGTAAAACAAATGCCAAAGTGATACATATCTCAAGAAAGTAGAGACTCTAAGTCAACTGGTACCGCATATGAAGTCTGAGCTCCTCCACAGACATTTAAAATTGATTAATTGATTAAAACTGTAAAGGGTCCATGGAGTATAAGTGGCTTAGAGGGTCGAAAAATAATCTTTAAGGCCTTTCTGTATGCAATAATGCTGTCTTTCCACAAAATGCGACAAACCTCTAGTTTTGTTTTCTTCTGGCTGCGCTCCATTTTTCTGGCAGCTCTCTTGATTCTGGCCGTTCAATAGCCTAGGAAGAATCGTCTTCCTAAATGTTAAATCATCAAAGACCCAGAGTTTAACATACATGGCGTTGATTTTGATGATTTAACAAGTTTAGACAATTCTCCCTCTTCTATAGTATATGAATGAATGAAATTTTTCCTCAGTGTGTCAGGAGTTTGGTTTGATTCCTCTTGTTTTCCTTCTCTCTGTATTGCACGTACGCTTTCGCACATCTGTCCACTATTTTAATCAGCGGTTGGCGCTTATCTCACACCTGTTCCTCCTTTGCCCTGATCACCATGCTATTTAGTTGTCAAGCTCTTTTCTCCTGGCCTAGAAATCTAGACGCATCCTAGCGGCAGCAAATCTAATCTGCCCGCGAGTGTCGTCTAGGAACTCTCAATACCCATCTGAGCTGTAAACGGCAAACTCTTGACGGGCCAATCACATCGTGTATAGAGTTGGTGGGCGGGGCCATAATGACGACGGCCGAGTTGCGTTTGCGTGCTTCTAGTAAACACAGAAACTGGCGAACGGCGGTCTTTCGAATCAGCTTTGACCGCGACTCTGGAAGACTTGGAGTTAAGCTTTCCTCTGAGAAAAGAACAAAGAGCGGCACTGAAGTCATTCTTAAAAAGGGAAGATGTGTTCAGAGTTTAGCCGACCGTATACGGTGAATGTTTAATCTGTCAACTAGCTCTGCTTCATCTTCGTTGCTCTGGTTGGTGTAGCGCTATCCTATCGCGTGCAGAGGGAGTTTGAAAGATAACCGTTTATCGCCCCTCGAATTGAGCTGTCTATGGTGAGTTTCCAGACCAAACATCTTGATGTGGGTCTGACTTGTCAGGCTACTTCTCTCCTCTTTGTTGGGTTTGTTCATGTTTGCTACCCACGCCTTGTAATTGTCTGCTCATCTAGTCTTGTTTCGCCGTTAGTGTGTGGCAGATGAGGATTTCATCCTGTTATCTTCTGCCTATAAGTGTCTGAAGTGAGGGTTCGGTGTGTTCAATAAAGACCTGTAACCAGCTTTCGCTTTTGGGTCCATTCTACATTGTGACGCAGTAACACAACAATGCACTGTCTGATGCGATACTGTACTATGGTGGTTCACAACCTTTTGTCCATGAAGCCCCCCCTCCATACACATAAAAAAATGCTAATTCACTCTCTACCAGAAGTTAGCGCTAATGGAACAGCTGCAATACCGTCCAAATATCAATCTTAAATCAAGATGCTTAAAAGATTTAAGATGCGTAAAAAATATTTATTTTTTCTAGTCTAAATAAAGTGTAAATTAGCAAAATGATCTTTCAGTGAGGTAAGAAAATAATCTTGTTTCTGTGTGGCAGATCATTTTGCTTTCCAGAAAACAAGAAAAAATATCTTATGTCATTTTACTTATGTATTAAATGCATCTTGATTTAAGAATCGTTAGATAATTAGACACAAGACAAAAATACTAAATAAGAAGAGCATATGTGCAGTGTATAGTTTCCTTGGTTACCTCTGGAAAGAAAGCAGCACCAGATATAAACACTACTAGCAGGCATCATACAGAGAGAAGATTAAAAGAACATGTAATCGAAAATTGTGTGAAGTCAGTCATTTCCCTTTAGAAATGCATTCTTATATGCTCACACTCCAATTTAATGTGTATACTTTTGCAACTGTGAGCTTGCTCTGTCCGACATTATATAGTATATATCTGCACTTCTCTTTTTTGTATATTTTTACATTACACAGTCAATTCTTACTTCTATAGTATTTGTGTGTGTGTGTGTGTGTGTGTGTGTGTGTGTGTGTGTGTGTGTGTGTGTGTGTGTGTGTGTGTGTGTGTGTGTGTGTGTGTGTGTGTGTGTTTTATTTATTTAATAATAATAATAAATAATGCGTTCGATTTATATAGCGCTTTTCAAGGCACTCAAAGCGCTTTACATAGAAGGGTGGAATCTCCTCAACCACCACCAATGTGCAGCATCCACTTGGATGATGCGACGGCAGCCATATTGCGCCAGAATGCTCACCACACACCAGCTGATTGGTGGAGAGGAGACCGAGTGATGAAGCCAATCAGGATATGGGGATTATTAAGAGGCCATGATGGACAGAAGCCAGTGGGCAAATTTGGCCAGGATGCCGGGGTTACACCCCTACTCTTTTTTCGAAAGACATCCTGGGATTTTTAATGACCACAGAGAGTCAGGACCTCAGTTTAACGTCTCATCCGAAAGATATTTATATTTATTTTTTATACTTTGTTTTCGTCTTAGCATTCATTGTGGACAGCAAAGAAAGAATGTCATTGTACAGGGAAACTTGTTTCCTTACTGTGCATATGACAATAAATGTTTTGCGTCCGTCTTAAAGGACAACTCCGGAGAGAAATGACCCTAGGGGTAATTAAACAGATCGTTCCCTGGGATGCGTTTTAATGAAAATCGAATGTAAAGTGTTTTATCTCTAAAAACAGATTAGCTTATAACGCTTGTCTATGGGGCACAGGGTAAGTGAAATTAAATCGCTAGTTAATACCACTAACAAGACTCAAAATAGCCTCACACTAACACGGTAGCATAATGAGGGTCCCTACATGCAAACCGAAGCATTGAGAACTTTTTAAGTGTACAAACAGTTTAATAAGAAGATACTTTATAAAGACGCGTTTACAGACAGCAGCCATCTTGTAAAACAGTCTCGACGAGTCGAGCCACGAACGCTGTGCTAACTGTGACTTGCCCTGCGTCCCAATTCGCATACTATCCATCCTAAATAGTATTCAAAAATAGAATTAGTATGTCCCAAATCGTAGTATGTTGAAAAGAGTATTCCAAAGATTCCCGGATGATTTACTATTTCCGGTCCGAATTCACAGTATGGATCGATGGGCACTCTAACGGCTGATATTACCCACAACCCATTGCGAGTTAGACGAGGATTCGATTAGAACTACAAACGCGGATAAAAAGCGTTAAAAAACTACAAACATGACGGATGTGCGAGTTCGACGGTTAAGTAGAGAGGTTTAGATAAAGGGGTTTGAGTGACCAACTATCAATATTTAACCTGACAAAAATATATTTATTCAGTGTTGTCCACATTATATTTCACCTGCAGCAGCATTGAGAACTTTTGTAATGACACGTTTGGCCATTAACTTTTAAATGCATCATTATATTTCAACTGTAAATACATGAGGAGAGTCTCTGCATTAAAGACACACAAATGGCAGCTCAACGAGCGGCTCCATTTCTCTCCGATACGGCTGGAGATTAAACTGAATGTGGAGGATTTGAACTGTGACGAATCTGTCGATGATTGACAGGGCAGATAAACGGTGACGGGATGCACGTAAGCGACAGAGTCCGTTAAAGATGGAGAAGTAGTCCCGAAGCTTGCATACTCTTCTGCTACACACTCAAAAGTATATACTTTTTCTTCACAAAAAGAGTACATACTTTTAGGACGTAGTATAAGTAAGCGAATTGGGACGCAGCATTGGAGTCTCATATGGGACGCCTTCTTCCCTTACAGTTAGTCAACCATATATTTTAATAAACAGATATAATTCATGCATTTCCATGTGATTAGATTTCACAAACTTAATTCCTATCGACCAGCTCACTTAGCACAGCGTTCGTGGCTCGACTCAAGTTTTGATTTATATGATGTTTAATGTTGATGATCACTTTATTTGCATATGTTTGCATACAATCGCTTGTTTCTGCGTCTTCCTCGCATGTGTTTTGATCAGGAGATTCAGTACTCATTCAGAAGATGCGTAATAGCGCCCCCTAGCGTCTCACAGTGAAAACTCATCTCTTCCATGAGCACTTAATCTTATCATAAAAAAAATTATAATTATAACTCTTCCTCCTCTATTTTTCTCTTTCCCTCCCTATTCTTGTTTTTGCTACTCTGAGTAATATCCAAATCTTTGTATTTAGGGTACTTTTTGTGTTTCTTCGCCTCTTCATGACAGATCCTGAACTCCTCAGTTGTAAGTCGCTTTGGATAAAAGCATCTGCTAAATGCATAAATGTAAAACCTGGAAAATTCAGTGTTTGTCGGGGAAAGAGTTAATGGGAGTGTCTTGAAATCATCTGCACACAATACCACTCTTCTATCTATTTGCTGCTTCTGTATTTTGCACATTTATTTCAGGCCAGACTATTCTGAAAGGCAATGAGCGCTCTGACGGTCTCTGAAGTCATGCAAGCAGCGCTTTGACCTATTCTAACTCGCTCTCATTGGGTTTTGTCAAAATAAACGCATTACTTTTAGCCATTTTATCCACACTTGGCTGGACTGCTTGCACTCATTGTTGCTAGTTAGTATCCTAGCCGCGGGTTTAAAGGCAGAATTAGTGCAGTGATTCAGTTTACACAGACCTTCAAAGCTGTAAATGCATTGAGTTGCTGCCATGTGATTGGCTGATTAGATTGTTGCATGTTGAATAGGTGTACCTAATAAAGTGGCCAGTGGGTGTATATTATTATAAGCATTTGCTTAAATAATAAATGCAAAGCTTTTTAAAGGAAACTGGGATCAGTCTTACTCATGCAAGTTATATAAAGAAGAGTATTTTTAGACTGTCTTGTCATTTAGCCTGGAAACAAACTGTAGGCATGAACAAAAAATAATAATTTTGACCATCACAGGTCACATTAAACACCCACTTTGTTAAGAAAGTGTTTTCTGTTGTAGTCTTGACCTTTGCTGACCAGCCACCCACCATCTGATGCATACTGTACACTAGAGGGACGTTTACTTTGACATTGATTCAATCCCCGTAGGTCGGCGAGCTGCTGTTAGTAGGCGGTTCAGCTCGACCGCAATGTCCAGGTTATTTATTTCATGTGCAGGTTTCAGTTTAGTAAGTATTATTTCATGCATTATATATTATTAATCTACAGTGTTGAAAATGCTAGTGCAGAATGAGTTCATACTCAACTTATTCTTGACTGACATTTGTCTCTCGATGGCCAAGCGTTCTCAGACTCGAACTCTCCAGGTATCACAGGAAACGCTGATACTCGTAACGAAGCTTGTGCTTCACCGGCAGTAATTTGACAGTCGCTAGATTATGCACTTAATTGCCTATTTTTGAATCAAAGTAAGCATTATTTTTTTGTTTTTGTTGAACTGAGCAAAAGATGTCAGCACAAATTGCAATGAAGCAGAGACTATGGGAGTAAAGCAAAACCATATCCAGCAGTTTATAATTATACTCGGGAGAGAGCGTTAGAAGTACACTGCTTATTCAGGAAAACTTCTGCGCTACAGTCCCTAAATAATCCTGCAGAGACTCAGTGACTGTAACTGTCAGTGATTGGCTCTTTAATTCAGAAGCCGTCATATTGCGCATTGCACTTTCTCTCATTCATGGTAATATTAGTGCATCGTCTTTCTGTAGCTTTAAACTTGCCCACATTGCATAATATTATGCGTGCATAATACTTGCATACTTGTATAATCAATAACAATAGCATGCATAATAATAATAATAATAATAATAATAATAATAATAATAATAATAATAATAATAGGCAGTGCTTTACATTGAAATTAATTAAAATAGTGATAACATATGCATAAGAAATAAGAATAGCATGTGTAAGAATTAAAAATAATAACAAGAAAAATTAAAACAGTTGTAAAGAGAATTTAAAAATAAAATGGTGATAAATAGATCCCTATCTGAGAGGGAAGAGATGGAGCAGGTTCACAAATCGCTCATGCATCATTTTCTACAGCTAAAGACTTTAAACTTGCCCACCCCAAAACGTGTGCATATAGTATTACTCTAGTGCATTGCAACTCTTGCATAAACTGTTATACATGCATAATACTCTCATACAGGCATAATTAATAATAATAGCATGCATAATACTCTCATACAGGCATAATTAATAATAACAACATGCATAATACTCTCATACAGGCATAATTAATAATAACAGCATGCATAATACTCTCATACAGGCATAATTAATAATAACAGCATGCATAATACTCTCATACAGGCATAATTAATAATAATAGCATGCATAATACTCTCATACAGGCATAATTAATAATAACAACATGCATAATACTCTCATACAGGCATAATTAATAATAACAGCATGCATAATACTCTCATACAGGCATAATTAATAATAACAGCATGCATAATACTCTCATACAGGCATAATTAATAATAATAGCATGCATAATACTCTCATACAGGCATAATTAATAATAACAACATGCATAATACTCTCATACAGGCATAATTAATAATAACAGCATGCATAATACTCTCATACAGGCATAATTAATAATAACAACATGCATAATACTCTCATACAGGCATAATTAATAATAACAGCATGCATAATACTCTCATACAGGCATAATTAATAATAATAGCATGCATAATACTCTCATACAGGCATAATTAATAATAACAGCATGCATAATACTCTCATACAGGCATAATTAATAATAACAGCATGCATAATACTCTCATACAGGCATAATTAATAATAATAGCATGCATAATACTCTCATACAGGCATAATTAATAATAACAGCATGCATAATACTCTCATACAGGCATAATTAATAATAACAGCATGCATAATACTCTCATACAGGCATAATTAATAATAACAGCATGCATAATACTCTCATACAGGCATAATTAATAATAATAGCATGCATAATACTCTCATACAGGCATAATTAATAATAACAGCATGCATAATACTCTCATACAGGCATAATTAATAATAATAGCATGCATAATACTCTCATACAGGCATAATTAATAATAACAGCATGCATAATACTCTCATACAGGCATAATTAATAATAATAGCATGCATAATACTCTCATACAGGCATAATTAATAATAACAGCTTGCATAATACTCTCATAAAGGCATAATTAATAATAATAGCATGCATAATACTCTCATACAGGCATAATTAATAATAACAGCATGCATAATACTCTCATACAGGCATAATTAATAATAACAGCATGCATAATACTCTCATACAGGCATAATTAATAATAATAGCATGCATAATACTCTCATACAGGCATAATTAATAATAACAGCATGCATAATACTCTCATACAGGCATAATTAATAATAATAGCATGCATAATACTCTCATACAGGCATAATTAATAATAACAGCATGCATAATACTCTCATACAGGCATAATTAATAATAATAGCATGCATAATACTCTCATACAGGCATAATTAATAATAACAGCTTGCATAATACTCTCATAAAGGCATAATTAATAATAATAGCATGCATAATACTCTCATACAGGCATAATTAATAATAACAGCATGCATAATACTCTCATACAGGCATAATTAATAATAACAGCATGCATAATACTCTCATAATAACAGCATGCATAATACTCTCATACAGGCATAATTAATAATAACAGCATGCATAATACTCTCATACAGGCATAATTAATAATAACAGCATGCATAATACTCTCATACAGGCATAATTAATAATAATAGCATGCATAATACTCTCATACAGGCATAATTAATAATAACAGCATGCATAATACTCTCATACAGGCATAATTAATAATAATAGCATACATAATACTCTCATACAGGCATAATTAATAATAACAGCTTGCATAATACTCTCATAAAGGCATAATTAATAATACTAGCATGCATAATACTCTCATACAGGCATAATTAATAATAACAGCATGCATAATACTCTCATACAGGCATAATTAATAATAATAGCATGCATAATACTCTCATACAGGCATAATTAATAATAATAGCATGCATAATACTCTCATACAGGCATAATTAATAATAATAGCATGCATAATACTCTCATACAGGCATAATTAATAATAATAGCATGCATAATACTCTCATACAGGCATAATTAATAATAACAGCATGCATAATACTCTCATACAGGCATAATTAATAATAACAGCATGCATAATACTCTCATAAAGGCATAATTAATAATAACAGCATGCATAATACTCTCATACAGGCATAATTAATAATAACAGCATGCATAATACTCTCATACAGGCATAATTAATAATAATAGCATGCATAATACTCTCATACAGGCATAATTAATAATAACAGCATGCATAATACTCTCATACAGGCATAATTAATAATAACAGCATGCATAATACTCTCATACAGGCATAATTAATTATAACAGCATGCATAATACTCTCATACAGGCATAATTAATAATAACAGCATGCATAATACTCTCATACAGGCATAATTAATTATAACAGCACACATAATTTGGTGAGAAATCGGATTGTATGCACATCATTATTTGAAATAAACGATTTATTGTAGTGATGCTGAAGTCAGGCTTAATGTAGTTAATGTCTAGTTTCCAGTCTGCTGCATCTCGTTAGGATCATTTTTACGTAGTTTTTTAAAATAAAAAGGCACTTAAATATAATTTAGGAAGAGAGAAGTGCATAAGTGAACTCAGTGTGGGCTTCATGCTTCTACAGCCATCAGAGATCAGGAGACGTGTGTATGTGGAGAGTAAGCGTTGAAGTGTCAGATATGTGTGTGTGAGGCAGATTTAGTGTGTAGTGAATTCAGTGATGACGCCTCCTGCTGTTCCTCCACCTGTTCAGGCGCTCCGTGACTTTACCCACACACTGGAAACACATTTTTGTTGGTTTAACTTAAAAAAGTAAGTAACCTGGTTGCCTTAAAATTTTGAGTTTATTGATGTAAAAAATGTGAGTTGATACAATGAAGGAGATGTGTTTAATAAATAGAAACTCAAAATATTATTGTATCTGAACCACATAAAAAATGTGATAAATCATGAAAATAGCACTATTTGGCATATTTCACTGCGTCATTATATAGGACACTGTTAAGCTGCTTTGAAACAATCGTCACTGTAAAAGCGCGATATAAATAAAGTTGCTTGATCATCACAAATAAAACACACAATTACCCAATATGCTTACAGAATCGTTTAATAAAATTTTAATAAAAGTTGTAGATTCTCAAAAATGTTCATTGTATTAAAGGTGCACTATGTAGTATTTTTGCAGTAAAATATCCAGAAACCACTAGGCCAGTGTTATATATTTTGTTCAGTTGAGTACTTACAATATCCCAAATGTTTCCAATTATTTGTAAATTGTGAGAAAATTGCTATTTTAAGGACCGGGACGTGTCAGCATAGCGTTTGAGGGAGTCGCCTGTCAATCGCGTCATATCTGCGCTACCCTCGGTTTTATTCTGCAGAAGCGCTTTACTCTTATCAGTGTGAACATGTCACAGCAGCGCCGAGCGAACGCACAGAGGAACGTCATAACATCATTTTAAACACACTTAAATGTATCTGATATGATAACCAGAGCTGCTTTACCTCATAATCATGACCGGAAAAGCGGAAGTGCAGACGCTCGGCGACTGTGTCCCGTCCCGTCATAATAAAAGTCCCGCTGCTCGCGAGCCGTGTGTGTGTGTGTGTAACAATCGCTCCAGCGGCCGTGCTCAGCTCCTCAACACTCGGTCCTGCTCTGCTTCACTACAGTAACGTTAATAACCGCATCCATCAACATGATTTCTGCCCGAGTCCTATTCTCCACCAGCTGTGAGGTGAAGACCACATGTCCCAAGATCCTACGCTCACACTCGGCGTCATCAAACTACGCCTTTGTTTAGAATAGGCGCCCTCCAGTGGACGGAAAGTTGCATAGTGCACCTTTAACTAAAAAAATGTATTTCAATGAACTCAAAATTTTAAGGCAACCAGATTTTTTACAGTGCAATGCACTTAGGTGTGCTAAACGACATAAAGAATGCCCCCTCCGTCATCAGTCCGTGCTGGAAACGAGCGTTGGTGATCTAAAGCTTGTGGACACACAGATTAAAGGGGAAAACAAGAAGAAATTATATTTCACACTGCTTTATACACTGTAAAAATTATTTAGAAAAAACGTAACCTGGTTGCCTTAAAATTTTGAGTTAATTGAAATTAAAATATTGAGTTAATACAATGAACATTTTTTGAGATTCGACAATCTTTATTAAAATATGTGGTGTGACGGGCAGCGGAGCGAGACGAGACCGGTGTGCCATGCAGCTGGCACTTGTCAATTCTAATCACCGGCCCGCTCTCGCGGTCCCTCGCCCCGCTGCCCGTCACACCACAAAATATTATTAAAAGATTTTGTAAGCATATTGGGTAATTGTGTGTTTAATTTCTGATGACGCAGTGAAACATGCCAAATAGTGCTATTTTCATGATTTATCACATTTTTTATGTGGTTCAGATACAATAATATTTTGAGTTTCTATTTATTAAACAAATTTCCTTCATTTTATCAACTCACATTTTTTAATTTCAATAAACTCAAAATTTTAAGGCAACCAGGTTACTTACTTTTTTAAGTTAAACTAGCACAAAATGTTTACAGTGTATGTGTGTCTATGTAAAAATTATATGATCTATAAGTCAATGACAATATATGTTTTTATGTTAGTTTAACTCATCAAAATAAGCAATTTTCAAAACATTTTTTAAGTCAGATTAATATGAATTTAAAGCAGCAACTGAACTCGAACAAATCAAACAATGATATAAATATTTTATTAAATATATAATAAAAATATATTTTACCTCTAAGAGGCTAAAGATTTTATAATAATATTTTGTGTGCATAATTTCTACATATTTATTTTTATAGCTTTGAATTTGCATGAAGAGCAATATTATGCTATTATATATTATGTTGGAGAATATTATGGATGTGAATAACCTTATTTTTTTGTAAATATACCGAAATGATTATCAAAATACATTTTAAAAGTACTATTTTTTAACATAATATTTGTTTACAACATAAAAACAACATTTTCTTAAATAAAATACAGAAAAATATTTTTTTATCTACAGTACTTAATCAAATAAATAATCAAAAGATTAATCAATTATCAGAATAAATGTTAATTGAAGTCCCAATTTTTGAACATAATTTTATTTTGCACAGTTTATTGGAGAATATTATGGATGTGAATAACCTGCTTTTTAGTAAAATATTTAGAAATTATTATCCAAAAATAATTAAAAAGTAACATTTTTGAGCATAATATTGTTATTGCACACAGTTTGTTTTAACAGCATGTTCTTAAATAAAATACAGAAAATATATGATTTTTATCTACAGTAAGTCAAATAAATAAATCGATTACCAAAATAAATGTTAATTGAATTTTTAATTTTTGAGCATAATATTGCTATTGGACTTGGTGTGTGTGTGTGTGTGTGTGTGTGTGTGTGTGTGTGTGTGTGTGTGTGTGTGTGTGTGTGTGTGTGTGTGTTTGTGTGTGATGGGTAGGTTTAGGGGCAGGGGCAGTGTAAGGGGATAGAAAATACGGTTTGTACAGTATAAAAACCATTACGCCTACGGAGAGTCCCTGTAAAACCACATAGACCAACATGTGTGTGTGTGTGTGTGCGCACGCCTGCAGGAGTGTATCTCTGCCGTGACAGTGATGAAGTGAAGTTGTTGAACTGAGTGTCCGTTCTGAAATACGAGGGCATTATTATTCTCTCCGGTTCTGGATCTCATCCAGTCGGCCTTTCTCTCCCGCTCTCATGTTTGTGTTATATCGCCAGCTGCCAATCAAATCATGCAGACCGCGTTTATTATTCCGCTTCCTTCAGGTGAGGACTCTCTCACTGTGGATAGACATGACTGTGTGTCAGTTATTCAATCCCCTGAGCAGCCAGAATATGTCATTGTGTGTGTTAAACCGTGAGCTCCTGAATGTGTCCTGTGTTTTCTCTTCATTTGCGAATGCATGCGGTTTGTGTCCTGCACATGAGAAGTGTGTGAAAGTGAAAGCTTGCATAGCTCTGTAGCATTTTAATATAATATAATGTATTTACTGATCAATTTTAATATTTCTTCATATTTATTTGAATATAATTGATTTACTTATTTATTTTAATATGTATTAATAGTTTAATATGTATTTTAATATATTTTATTCATTTGACTCTTTTTTTATTATTTATTTAACTTTTTTAACTTATTTATTTCAACCTTTTAATTTTTTATTTTAATATCATTTATTTAATATAATTATTATTTTTATTACTGATCAATTTTAATATTTCTTAATATTCATTTTAATCTTTTTATGATTTATTTTAATATCATTTAATTTGAATAGTTCTTAATAGTTATTTTAATATAATGAATTGACTATAAATTAAACATTTATGATCATGATCATTAGTTCTTTTTTTTTGGTGGAAACCGTGATGCATTTTATTTCTCGGGTTTCTTTGATGAATAGAAAGTTTAAAAGAACAGCATTTATTAGAGAGAGAATCTTTTGTATCATTATAGATGTATTATGATCAATTAATGCATCCTTTCTGAATACAAGTATTCATTTCTTTTGAATGCCAGTGTATTTTTTACACCTCGAGAGTTATTTTGTCAGAGCGCTTAACCCTTCTAAAAAATACTGGACTAAAAACAACCCAAGTTGGGTTGAAAATAGACTAAGCCAGCAATTGGGTTATTTTAAGCAACATTTAACCCAACCGCTGGGTTAAAACAACCCAATTGCAGGGCTAAAACAACTTTACCGTTTGGTTAAAACAACTGAACCATTAGGTTAAAACAACTCAACCGTTGGGTTAAAACAACTGAACTGTTGGTTTAAAACAGCCCAATTGCTGGGTTAAAACAACTCAACCATTGGGTTAAAACAGCCCAATTGCGGGGTTACAACAACTCAACCGTTGTGTTAAAACAACTGAACAGTTGGGTTAAAACAACCCAATTGCTGGGTTAAAACAACTAAACCGTTAGGTTAAAACAACCCAATTGCTGGGTTAAAACAACTCAACCGCTGGGTTAAAACAACTAAACCGTTAGGTTAAAACAACCCAATTGCTGGGTTAAAACAACTCAACCGCTGGGTTAAAACAACTCAACCGCTGGGTTAAAACAACTAAACCGTTAGGTTAAAACAACCC
>NC_090174.1:61681958-61689458 GCF_024679245.1 Pseudorasbora parva | reverse complement strand
AATGAATATTAGTGCACCCGTACTGTAAAGTGTTACCAGTTTTTCCATATGCTAGTGTTCTTTGACACTAATACACTTAGTGTGGTTAGACATTTACATTCAGAGAACATGTTATGCTCCCTTTAGTTTATTCCTACATTTTCTGTAATTGGTCTTTAAAAGGGTCTTATTAAATGTACAGGTGGTTCATAACATTGTAAAAAGTTGTTGGTTTAACTTAAAAAAGTAAGTAACCTGGTTGCCTTAAAATTTTGAGTTTATTGAAATTAAAAATTTGAGTTGATACAATGAAGGAAATTTGTTTAATAATTAGAACTAAACCACATTAAAAATGTGATAAATCATGAAAATAGCACTATTTGGCATGTTTCACTGCGTCATCAGAAATAACACACACAATTACCCAATATGCTTACAAAATCTGTTAATAATATTTTAATAAAGGTTGTCGAATCTCAAAAAATTTCATTGTATTAACTCAAAATTTGAATTTCAATGAACTCAAAATTTTAAGGCAACCAGGGTAACTTTTTTTCAAAATATTTTTTTACAGTGCATGAAACAGGAAGCAGAAACAATGCAAAAAATGCTTTTCTTCCTCAGTATTTTTATCTTGTTTCTAGTCCAAACATTAAAAATTCTTAAAACAAGAAGTATTTACTAGACAAGCAAAAGTAATTGTCTTGTTTGGGAAAAAATAACTCAAAATGAAGAGAGTTTTTGCTTAAAATAAGATAAATAATCTGCCAATGGGGTGAGAAAAATAATGTTGTTTTCTGATTGGTCAATTTTGAGTTATTTTTCCCCAAAACAAGACTATTTATTTAGCTTGTCTAGTAAATACTTTTTGTTTTAAGAATTTTTGATTTTCGAAGACAAAAATACTAAGTAAGAAAAGCATTTTTTTTTTTTTGCAGTGAACGCAAACGGCCCTACTCTGCAAAAAATGCTTTTCTTACTTAGTATTTCTGTCTTGTTTCTAGTCCAAACATCTAAAAATTCTTAAAACAAGAAGTATTTACTAGACGAGCAAAAGTAATTGTCTTGTTTTGGGGGAAATAACTCAAAATGAAGAGAGTTTTTGCTTAAAATAAGATAAATAACCTATAATCTTAATTCAAACAGAAAACAAGATTATTTTTCTTACCCCGTTGGCAGATTATTTATCTTATTTTAAGCAAAAACTCTTAATTTTGTAATTTTTCCCCCAAAATAAGACAATAATTTTTATTTGTCTAGTAAATGTTTCTTAAATGTAAGAATCTTTAGATATTTTGACTAGAAACAAGACAAAAATACTAAAGCATGTTTTGCAGTGTAATAAATGCTGGTGTATCTGTGATGTGATGGAGGATTTGTGCTCATATCCTCCGCCTAATCCGCGCGTCCTGCAGACGTCTGACGGGCTTCTGAAGCAGGTCTGAGTGTGTCGTATTAAACAGCAGCTGTGTGACCTTCAGGCAGAATGAATGATGGTGATAAAGCGCTTCACAAACACCGCCGCAGGGGAACCGCTTCAACGCACAAAAGCTGATGAAAGATTTGCTTTAGTTCGGGATTAGAAATCTGCTAACATGCTTAAATGCTTAGAGAATGAGCTGCTGAGTAGGCCTGAATATCTGCCTCCATTCATCAAACACACGTCGGAGAAATAGAGGAGCGCGTGTTGGGTTTATCAGCAGTTTTGGTTTGCGTTCTGTGTATAGTAGGGATACTTTCAGTCCTGTCATCTGATTGGTCAGTCCAGGGTCAGTGGTGATGTAGTGTTTGTCACTCCACACATACAGACCAGATATTAACCTTAGTTTACATGACAGCTCTGGGTCACAGCCTGCAACATGTCCTCCAACAAATACGCCTATATTAGTCGTTTGCCATGTCCTTGAAATACGACACATATGAGCGTTTACTAAAGTTGCGCCCCTATCGACAATATTTTAATTAATCAAGTACGACCCACAGGAGCGTTTTCTAAAGTTGTGCTCCTATTGACAGCAGGACACTTTCATTTTAAGGCATTTTCCCCTTTTATCTGCATAATATTTCAGGTTTTGCATAGCTCAGTTGGTAAAGCATTGCACTATACAACAACATGTGATCATACGATCGTGAGTTCGATCCCAGGGAACACATGTGCTCATAAAGTGTGTATGCACTGTAAATCACTGGGTAGGTTTAGGGATGGGGTGGGTGTAGTAATAAAAACAATATTTTTGCTAAATGGAAATATGACAAATGGTGGTAAACACATTGCATTAAAATGAACACGCATTTTGATTGGTTTACCAGAGTCATCCGTCATTTCATGACGTCAGACGTAACACGACACTGTCATTATTTTTACGCCAGCAAGAGGGCGCATGACTTTAAAACGTAAATATAAGGTGCTAGAAAAACGACCTATTGAGTCGTATTTTTTTGGAGGACAGGTTGCCAGGACAGGTAAGAATAGAAATAGAATAGAATAGTTTTCCTCTTTTGGAAAGTCGTGGGAACTGTATCACTGTTTTTGTCTTTACTGGAGCAAATGTTAATATAAAAATGTTATTTGCTGTTGTCTCCTGTTCGCCGCTGTAGAGGTTTACTATGATGACTTCCGCTTCTGAGAATGTGAAAAAGGTTCTTGACAAACTAAATGAAGAACTGTACAATATTGTCCTTTTAAAAGTTTAGTGTGTCAATTCTGCACCAATAGCGCCATTCACTGTTATTTCAAAAATAAGCCCCGTTTCCACCAAAATTACCCGGAACAATTTGTACCAGGAACTTTTTTTCCAGGAACTTTTCTCCCCCCAGCCCTGCAGCTGTCTGTGTTTCCACCACGGTCTAAAGTTCCGAGAAGATTAGGCAAAATAGGTTAAAAAAAGATAGGTAAAAAATTAGTCCGCTGATGTAGGACTGCGCACGACTGCTCCTCCAAGTCAGTGACGGACAGTAATCTTTTTTGCGCGACACTATCCACGTTAAAAAGCACACTTTTTCGTCATTTCGATTGAAAGATTTAGTGAACTGTTTACATGAGACGTTATCTAAACCGATCTGGTGTTTACATGTGATGACTTTCAATCACAATCATTTTGTCACATGCAGTTTGTCTGCCGCATCAAAAATGTTGCCGCTGTTTTCTCCAGCAGCTGGAGTGTGTTAACTGTAGCCATAGCAACTCTTAACGGCCACCAGGACTAATACAGTAGTATATAAGATATTTATCTGTTGTGTAATAATCATCTCAGGAAAAAAAAAAATCTTCTGTCAGGCGCCGTTAAAGTAAAAACTGCCTGTGGCAATATACGCCGTGTCATTACTCCAACATTATCTTCATAACTTACGAAATAAAAAGTTTACCCCTCAGAAAAATTTGCTTTCCTCTCTTATCAACATGAGCGCGGCGCGCGCTGTCACGTCATGTAAGGACACACACTTATAGTAATCGGTCAGGTCGTTTACATGGTGAAAAATAGACTGTAAAAAAATGAATAATGAGTATGGAAGAGATTCAAGCTGTGCTGCTTTTGCTGGTTATGTGTAGGTTTACTAAGAGGCAATTAACAACGACAGAAAAGATCACTAATATGCAGATTCAGCAGCATATTCAGAAAGCTTGTAAAGCTAGATTTAAAATGACAATGTATATTATTATCAGCTATTACGGACATTGCACGTGAGATGGCTGAGACGACCGCGCGCCAACAGACAGAGAGCAAGACTGATATTTACTGAACGTAGACCGAACCTCGCAAAAGACTTTTAAAAATGCCGGTTGAAATAAAATGCTAAACCAATCAGCATGTTCAGCGCCCAAGTCCCGCCCTCGAAAGTTCCTGAACTTTGAAGAAGTACTACCCCGCGAGCAGGGCCGTTTGGAGGGGGAAATATTTACCCGGAACTTCATTTAGACCCTGTTTCCTGCGGTCTAAACACACCGAGTACCACCCAAAGTTCCTGGGTAAAGTTCCTGCGGTGGAAACGCGGCTATAATGACTGTTTTCAAACAGGTCCCCCTGCATTTGTCCGTATGGAGTTACATGAGGAGTGTGTCCAGGTTTTTTTTTCAGGCTCTTATTAGTGGAAGTAGATTGTTCCTTGTTAAGAGCTCTGAGTAATAGTTACTAGATTGATGACGATGTTGTGGAGCAGAATGCTGGAGATGGAGGAGGGTGGTGGATCAGCCATCTGGCAGCACCTCTACACACACTCACACACACACACACACACACACCCATCATGACTAATTGTGCTGTGCTTTAGGAGATGTTGGCTCTCCATATGTTCCTCCCAGTGTGAGTAGCAGCAGACGGCGTGTAGAAAGTCAGTCGAGCTCCGTCTCTTTCACACACACACACACACACACACACACACACACACACACACACACACACACACACACACACACACACACACACACACACACACACACACACACACACACACACACACACACACACACACACACACACACACACACAGACGAGCTCCGTCTGAAGGTCTGGCTCTCTCGTGTTGAACATGCTTCCTCTGCTCATCTCTGTTTGAACAAGAAGCCTCCAAATGTCACACACATATAAGCATCCTGTCATCATTTACTCCCAATCTGGCCTCATCTTTTCAAGTCCACGGACTGTGCAACACAAATTAGATTTTGAAGAATGTTATATTTTGAAAACTTCCTTTTCGTTGTTGCCCTTCATTCTCATTTTCACTTTAGCATATTAAAACAAGACTCATGAAGATGCATCTCATCAGGTTTGACTTGTGTGTCCGGTGATCAGACATTTCAGGAGTATATAAAAAGAAAAAAAGCATCTAACATTTTCATCCACAGAAGAAAGCAAGTCATGCAGGTTTACACAAGGGAGAATATATTATGACAAAATATGAATTTTTAGGTGAACTGTTCCTTTAAACTAAGGGCTTGTCTTTCTGGATCAGATATCAGGGAGGATTGTGGATGATTGCAGGGGTGTTTCTCAGAGGCCGGCGGGGGAATTAAACTGGGCAGCTGCAGTCATAATGGAGACTAGAGGCTTTAATCTGATGCTGTGGATATAAGCCAGTGAGACACTCCCTCTTTAGTATATAGTAAGTCTTTAACCCCATAACCTCTGCTATACAGCCTCCCCCGACACACACACACACACACACACACACACACACACACACACACACACACACACACACACACACACACACACACACACACACGCACACACACACACACACACACATCACAGGAAACATTCTGCATTTTTACTTTCTAAAAAAACTCCTCCTGTGTGATTTATAAGCCTTTTGTAAAGTGGGGACATGGGTAATGTCCTCATATTTCACCCTCTCCTGTAATACCTGTGTCATACCCATGGCATTATACACATTTGTGTCCTGACTCCTGATATTTCACAAAAACAAGCACACTCGTACACACACACACACACAAACACACACACACACACACTATAATAAATTCTATAAACCGCTGCTGTGGGAACTGTTGTAAAACGAGCAAAATAATATCTGCTGATGAAGAGAGAACATGTATTGTTCAGTTTAATTACAGTTATAACTTATAGGGCCCTATTTTAACGATCTGAAACGCAAGTGTCAAAGCGTGAAGCGCAAGTAACTTTGTGGGCGGGTCTCGGCGCTGTTGCTATTTTCCCGGCGGGATAAATGGCTCTTGCCCCCGGCGCAAATCTAAAATGGGTTGGTCTGAAGTAGCTTCATTATTCATAGGTGTGGTTTGGGCGTAACGTGAATAAACCAATCAGAGCGGCATCCAACATTCCCTTTAAAAGCAGCTGCGCAAGTTCCATTATGGATCGCTATTATTATGGCGTATTTACCAGGCGCTCGCCAGGAGCGGTTCACAGCCGACGAACCCTTACGAAACAAAAATATATTGCAGTATGGAAAATTGGAAAATTTCATGCAATACATTAGGAAATATATTAACATATATGGGAATTAATATTTATATCTTTCAATATATTGCAATATATTGAAAGCGGCAATCATTTGTATATTTTGCAATATATTACATGAATATATAATATATTTTATAATACCATCAATATATTATTCCATATATTTACAATATATTAAAATATATTTCAAGTAATATATTGGTAAATATATTTTCCTTTCGTAAGAGCAGTGAAAGACAGAGAAGTTGTGTTGTATGGGGATGGGAGAAACCCACCCAAAATAGCGTCGGTTAAACAGTTTTTTCAGTTTTTCAGTCGATTTTTTTTTCCTGGTTCTTGACGGACAAACCAATTTGTCAGATGTCCTTATATACAGATATGTCTTGCCACTATTGGGCAAACAGGTCTGATCCTTAATTACTACAATTAGCCTGAATAATTTGTAAGCTAGATTTATGCCTATTTTTTCACATCTTCGTGGCACACCACAATGTGTTATTTTTTTTTTTAGTGTAACAATTTATGATTTGCAAAAATAACTGCTGCATCTGTGTAGATTACATGAGCAAAGTGTATGCGCGTTGTGCACGCTATACATTATGGTCAAGCATGTGCCCTTAAAATAGCAGAATGAACAACGCGCGACGCGCCACTGACTTTAGACGAGGTTTTTTCTGGTCAGTGGCGCAATTGTTTAATGGAACAGCAAAATAGCACCAGGGATTGTTTGCGCCAGAACACGCCTCCTTTTTTGCGCTGAACCGCCCAGGGAGCGCGAGTTCATTCAGTAGTTTAGCGACGTGCTTCTGTGGAGGGAAAAGCGCGCTTTGCGCGGGTGCAAAATAGGAATGACAAAATAGGCGTCGGTGTACAAAGTCAATTGCGCTGGGTGCAAGATAGGGCCCATATTGTCATCTTGCTTTTATGACATGCTATTGCATTTGTGTCCGTACTGTAGTTGTAGTTCATAAATGTGAAAGACGGGCGACAGCTTGAGCGACTCCCAAATGTGCTCGACCTGAACAACTCTTCCTCTTCTCCACATGGCCTTTGCCGAGTGTTCCCGGGGGCGGGTTTATGTAAATTTCAGGGTTAGTGATGTCACAAACCCGGGAGGAAGCTTGTGTAGTCCTACCAGCCATTTGTTGTAGTCCTTAAAAAGAGATTTCTATAAAAGAAAATATCTCCCTTTGCTTTGAACTTTGAGTGTCGTAACTTTGCAGATGGTGTTACTGCTCAAACAGCGACATTACACACACTCACTAAAGTTAAACAAGTCAAATCATCATCAACCAGCCCTTTAAATCAAGCATCACTGTGATCTGCACAAACATGCAATGTGTGCATAATGCAGCGTTTGTGCCTCTTGTTCACTGCAAAAATTACTTTTCTTACTTAGTATTTTTGCCTTGTTTCTAGTCTTAATATCTAAAAATTCTTACATTAAGAAACATTTACTAGACAAGTAAAAATTATTGTCTTGTTTTGGGAAAAAATAACTCAAATGAAGAGAGTTTTTGGTTAAAATAAGATAAATAATCTGCCTATGGGGTAAGCAAAATAATATTGTTTTAAGATT